>NC_056725.1:464140516-464374982 GCF_019279795.1 Protopterus annectens
GAGCCTGTAATGAGGAAAATAACCAGAGATCATGTAGAGATATTAAAAATATTTTGGAAATTTTATGAAAATCTGCATAAAACAGAGAAATGTTGAAATCAAGAAAAAGTACAAATGGAAATGATTATGGAAGAATTAAATATGCCAAGGTTAGAGGTAGTTGAGGCTCAATTATTAACACTTAGGATAGGAGGAGATGAGAGAAAAATAGTGACATATAACCAATCGACAGGAAAGTCTCCTGGAATAGATGATTTTCCAGTGGAAGTTTGGAAGCTAGGAGGGAAGAAAATTTTAAAGATAAGGAAGGTTTTATCTAACAGTTTAACAGTATTTTAAAAGGAGAAGCACCAACATCCTGAAAGAATGCTGTGGTTGCTGTAATACCTAAAGATGATACCATCAGATCCAGCTTCATGTAGGCCCATTTTGATCCTAAACCATGATGTGGTGCAGCAGTTAGTGTTTCACCTCACAGCAAAAGGTTCTAAGGTTTGATTCTCGGCTGGGGTGCCTTCTGTGCACAGTTTGCATGTACTCCCTGCATTTAAGTGAGTTTCTTCCAGGTACTCCGGTTTCCTCCCACATTCCAAAAGCATGTGCATGGAGCATTTCTCCATGGGCCTCTGCTGAAAATGGGCTCTGTCCCAGTCGGACTTTCCCAGTAGACAAATGTTAAATAAATAAATAATAAATAAATGATAAAGTGTTTATGTCTATAACAGCTACGAGAATGGCAAAGGTGATATCAAATTTGATAGATGTGGATCAATGTAGTTTTGTGCAGGGTAGGCAAACATTTGCCAACACTAAGAGAACAATGGTCCAGAGGGAAGCAGAATGTAAGAAATACCATTGTTGTTGGTTGTTTTGATACAGAGAAAACATTTGACAGAGTAAGCTGGGATTTTATGAGTAGAACAATGGAACCATTTGCATTTCTTGATACAATAATGTTAATTAGGAGGATATAGGAGAGATAGGAGGTGGGTTCCTCTCTGATAGGTTCTGTTTGAACAGAGGACCCAGACAAGGGTATCCTCTTTCCCCTTTGCTATTTAAGTTATTACAACTATTTGGAAAAACATAAAGGAGTCTAAACTTCAAGGATATAATTAATATGTTAATCAAGAAAAGTTGGCTTTTTTGCAGATGATATTATTTTGTATCTGATAAAACTAGAAAAGGATATTTCTATGCTGTGGAACAATCTGAGACAGTTTCGATAAAACAAAGACAATAGCTGTAAACTATGCACCCATACGCTAATTGTTTCAGCATTACCCATATTTATGGGGGCATGATAAAATTACTTATGAGTAAGGGTTAAAAAGAATTTTGTTATGGCAACTAAGGATATGTCGGAAGAGAGTAAACAAGAGATAATACAAAACCTGAGAAACTGGAAGCTCTGTTTTATGGATATGGATAGCAAGATACAAGCAGTGAAAATGTTTTAGTCCCTTTAGTTTTAGTTCAGGTATATATTGTATATATACTATATACAATACATTTATATAAATGAAAACAAACCACACCAACACAATCCTAGTTGTAAGCATTTTACATCATAAACCATACTGACACACTCCCAGTTGCAAACATTATACATCACTTATAATCTACCCAATCGTTTTCAGCAACTTTACATGGGTCATTTAAGTCCTGCCTTCTTTTAAACCTCATTCCTCCCCTGTAGATCTATTTTTATTACCTTAATAGTTATAGATCTCAATTTCTTCCATAGTGCATTTAATCTTTTTGGACCCACAATCTGTAACACAACTGTTTGTTTTCTGACCTTAACTTAGAATTTTTAAAACCTCTAAGAAAAACATTTAAAGTTAAATAATACTGCAATAAAACAAGAGCAAAGCAGAAGAAAATTTAAGTATAAAGAATACAAACCAAAGAAAAAATATATAAAAAAAATTCACAAAGTATTTTTCCAGGCAGTGCTTACAATGAAAATATGACCTGTTTTTCTTATTTTAAGTAAAAATGTGGTTTCTCTATTCACAAAATTCAGAAATAATTAATAACCCGTTTGTATTTACAGGATGCAGTTTACATGTTTGCTTTCTTGCCCTTACCTAGAACTTTAAAATCATAGAAAAAAACACTGAAGTAAAATAGCAATGCAATCAAGGAAGAGCAAGTCAGAGAAACAATAAGCTAAACTAAAAATGTTCACACAGCATTTTCTCTAGCATTTCTCATGATGAAAATGTTAATGGTTAGGATTAGATTTATAATTATATATCCATTATTGTCCTTTATGGTGGTGATATGGAGACTTATCTCTGACAAGAAATCCTAGGAATAATTGTGCATAGGGTGTTTTGCACTTTTTTTTATAAAACTATGTTGAGACAAAATGATTTTCAAACTTTGATTTTTCTATATCCAACAATGTATGGTTTCATGTGTAACTGTCTATGTTCCCTTTGTGCTTTAACCTCATGTGTGAGCGGGGACTCTCCTACTTCAGCAGTATGTTTTCAGTGCATTTCCAAGGTGCTTAAATGTTTCCAAATGCCTAATAAAACGCAACTGTAGGAGAATAAAGATTTGATAATATCATATGCATAACACCAATCCTTTTATTTCATGTTTGTCCTTTACAATGAGGAGGATAGGTTGAAAACCTGCTTCTTATGACTTCTTGATCTTTACTTAAATTTTTCTACTTTACTTTGTTGCAGAGCAACCACTGTCAGTCATTCATTTATTTATTTTGTATTTTGTGTTACTGTTTTCCATTTAATATAAGTCTTTAACTTAAACTACAATGCATGGTATAGATAAGCCTTGACCAAAGTGTTCACAATTTTTGTTTTTTCTTTCAGAGAGTCTTGTAGAGGCTTGGAAGGATGTTGGTCTCCCCTTGCAGATGCCATCCATGGTTGAGTGCAACTTTTGCCATCGTCCATTACACTTTGACCTCATGAGTGAATGGGAACGCTCATATTTTGGCAATATGGGTCCTCAGTACATCACCATGTGTGCTTAAAGTGCCGTAATACCTATTTAAACAGTATATGAAATTACTCCTTAAAAAGAAGAGTCAGAAACTTCAGGAGAATAAAGATGTTATGAGTTTTTTGCATGTCATGTTGCATAAGTGGAATGGCTTAAATAGGTAGAGTTTTCTGTCCAATTGCATCCCATGTTATCATTAAAATCTAAACTGTATGGGGTTCACTGAAGTTTGTCTTGGAGCTGAAAGCAGTATAGAGTTAATGCAGTAAGTTCTTTTAGCTTGGATTTTTAAGATGATTTGAAATGTCTGACCATCCCTGCTCCCTGTTTTGACCAATGGTTCTTTGCCTCAGTATAGTATGCTCCAGTCCATGAGCAATATCCCCTGTCAGACCTACATAATGTTTTCCCCTTTACTATGTCAAGCACGTTGGTATTTTAACACAGTTTTGGTCAAATCAGATATTGTATTCCCAAGGGCTAATAAAAAAGAAGCACTCTCAATGTATTGTGGTAATTATTTTGGACTTTTAGGGAAGGAAGAACTAGGAAATGGTAGTGTAAGCTGAAAATCAAATGTCTACTCCAACTGGCAGAACAGAAGATGAGTATATCTCCAGCTCTACCAGCAAAAAGAAATAACAGGATTTCAATGTTAACTAGGTGTTGTTTTGTCTTTGCTCTTCACAGTGACCATTGCACATGGTACTACAATGCTAACACAAGTTGTTGTGCATTTTGTACATTTAATGACCAATTAATAGCATTCATTCCCTAGTCTCACTCATAATGAATATTAAACAGTAGTAAATGTAAATACTCTTCTTGAATCCCAAGAACTATGTTGGAAGGACTGATAATACAAAAATACAAAAACAAATGAAAAAATCTGTGCATGATTTTAAACCAAAATATATCTTTCCATTGGTAAAATACAGTTGTATTACAAAAAAAAAAAAAAATATATATATATATATATATATATATATATATATATATATGTATATATACACACACACGCACACGCACACACACACACATGCATATACACATATATACATGCATGCACACATACACACACATATATATCTAGATATAGATATAGATATATAGATATAGATATAGATATTTCTGCAGCCACACACAGCCGAGCATAGTTTTTTAAATATTTTTTTGTCCACCATCCCCTGCTACCACCATGTTACCATCTGTAATTGACCCATTTGTTTAGGTGACAGCTGAGAATAATGGCTCCCACCCACTAGTGATTAGAAGAGTTTTTTAATGTATCCTTAATTCTTCCTCTGTTGACCAGAAAGTGTAGCAGAGTCCTGCTTATGCTGAGATTTTGTGACTCTGCATATCTGCAAACCTATTCCCTTACCTAGATGATATATACTCCTTGTAAGCTCACACCCCCACATACATTTATTTACTTATTTATTTAACATTTGTTTACCAAGAAAGTCTTACTTGGAATGAAGACAATTTTCAGTGGAGGCCCGTGGAGAAATGCTCCAAACTCATGTCTTTGTAATGTGGGAGGAAATCGGAGTACCCAGAGAAAAACTCACACAAATGCAGGGAGGACATGCAGACTCTGCACAGAAGGCACTCCAGCCAAGAATTGAACCAAAAAACCTCTTGCTGTGAGGCAACAACGCTACCGCTGCACCACTGCTCTGTCACTATCGTGTAACAGCTGTAATTCTCAGGCCTTTCTGTAGATAGAGCTCTTGTTGTGAGACTTCATCAATACTGTCCCTACAAGGATGAGCAAGCTGATATCAGCCATTCCTTCCTTCCTCAGTTAGCTCCCCTATCTCCCTGTTAACTTACTGAACTTGGGTCATCTGTGGCACAGACAGGGCCAAGACATCTAAGTAGAATAGCCTGCAACATCAAAAAAGATAATTAACTGAATGGTAAAGAAACAACATACTAAATAAAAAAGGGATAAAGCCCTGACAGCAGCACAGGCAATCTGCGGTTGAATAGTGACTCAGTCACTAACACAGCTGGCAAGGGAGGATGGGCATGCCCATCCTGAGGAGTGACAGAGTAGATGCAGCCATGATATGGACCAGTTCCCTTGGAGGAGGGGTTTGAATGCAAAAGATACTGCCTTTGGGTGGGCAGTAGGCTCAGCAAGCCACAAATGGGTGGTAATCTTCAGTGTGGACATGTGGAAGTAAGCATCCATGTGCAGAAGGCACAGAGAACCCCTTGATGACATGATTCACTTATCCCCCCTACTCAGTGGGTAGGATTAGGGTCATCCTAAGTGTTCTCATAGCTGGGCTATCAGCAAGGATGCAAGCAACCCTCATGGTCACTCAAATGATACCCCCCAGACAGTTCTCACCTCTGGGGTTATGGCAGAATGAATGGACTGAAATCTCTTTGTGAGAAGCTTCATGGCCAGCAGATATGAGGGCTAAGATCACCTAGAAAAAAACAAAAGAATTAACAATTCAATGAAAATACTAAAACTGATAAAAAAGCATCCAAAGCAAGTCATGACAGAAAATAACACTTAGATATTCCAATGTTATAGGGAACTATGCTGCCATTTATACTTAACTAAATATAATCAACTCTGATGTCACCATATCACATACAGAAGGAAAAAACAATCACATTTTAAATCCATTTCATATTACATTTCATTTGTAAACAATATTCCACCCCTACATCCTCTCATGACATTCAGTGCATCATTCCCAAGCAAAGAAACCCTCTACACACTTATTTCCTTCTTGTTTCATTTTTAGACTGGAATTCACTAACACAATTGAAGAATCTGGACAGGTAAACTATGCTTGATGGATTGTGATTCAGTGAAATGTGTCAATAAATGATATTACTTCCTCTTTCTCCATTTCTTCAGCTGCAAAATGGATGGATCTGAGTTTATATTTCTGTGAACTTAAGCAGCTTACTTAATCATAATGTGTAGGTGTTACCCAAGCAAAAGGGTGGAACTGGTTGAGCCCCCAGTAATAGAAGGTGTCCCAGTGAACTGATTTACACTGATGTTGAGCAGTAGCCCAGGGCAGTGAAGGCCACCTGGGGATGGGAAGAGGTCAAGGCTTGTGAGTCTGTGTGCCATTACTCTAACAGTTCTATAAAAGCCCTATGAAAGCTTGAGTGAGCCTGTAGGAAGGGATGCATATTAAGAACAATTTATTCTCATGTAGAGTGGTCATGTGGAATTGTGTGCTTTACAGCACTGAGGACCAAACGTGATCATTTCTCAGGAGATAAGGACTAATAGGTATATTAAAAAACAAATGCATGGAAGTGCTGTATTCCAAAGTCATATCCACTACCTTTGACTCTCACCCTTATAAGCAAAGATTGTGAAAGAAGGCTATAAGTGCGGAGAGCCAACTAAAACTAGCAGCCTGGCATATAGGAGAAAAATAAAGTTAAAAAAGAGGGTGTGGTTGACTTGATTATATTTCCCATTCCATTGCTGGGCATACTATAGGTCTTTATGATGAACATGGCAATGTCATTGTGTTTTTGTCTCAAAAAAACAGTGTCAGAGTTGCATGTATTTCAGAGGGAGAGCAGGTTAAAAATGTAAAACTTATCAGGTCTGGCCAGAAACTAAAATCTTCCTTGCAGACAATTTTCAGGAGTTAATGATGCAACATTTTAGTGACTACAACATAGCAGCATGTGACCCAGTGGATTTAGTATGAGACTTCCAAAAATTAGAATATAGATGGTAAAGAATATAGGAGAACTTCAGTTTGTCCTACCTCCTTAGGAAAAAAACAAAAGCAAAGATCTTACTGAGGAGGAAACTGAATATATAAACTCACAATATGACTACATTAGTTGTAGGCGAAGAAGGATTATGAGGGGGAAAGAGAAACTGGGATTGCTTATTTATTTGTTGATTTATCTATTTTTTGTTAATTTGGAGGCCCAGCTGGGCAGATCCCATGCATAGTGAAGGCTCAGAAAGGAAAGTACCAAACACAAATGTTTATTATCAAAAGTTCACAGCATAAATATAACTTCTTTTTTTCCAAAATTATTTTTATAACATAATAACTTAACAGTATAGTAACAAGAAAAACCAAATTATATACAATATCCATAACAACTAAAGGAGCAATATACATAAGAGAACACTTAATATTTCACTAACAGATTAGACAATTTTGTCAAAGCAATTAAATGATGAGTTGTGTTGTTAGTCCTTGATTTTATAGTAGTAATCTTATTCTTACAAATGTATTTCACAAGATGAATAAACTCAGCTTTAAAGTCAAGTAGATTGGAATTTCCAATTTTTTCCTTGCTATAGAGAGTATAGACCACAATAAAAATGTTTGTTTTTTAGGAATGACTTCAGGAACATTGAAATGATAAGAGATCCAGAAATTATACAGTTGCCATTCCATAGAGCTTTACAAAGATATTTAAAGTCTAACCAAAATGGAGAAATTATTTTGCAATTAACAACCATATGTATCCATTCAGCATCAGGGTGTCCACATCTCCAGCATTTTATTTCATTTCATCTTTCTTGTAATTATTGCTAGTCTATGTAGGGTGAAAAAACATCTATGTAAAAAATGTCCATGTGTATACACACCACAACAGGGAAGATGTGGATTCCTTCACCGACTGTAAACAAAGTTTTTTATCTTTTTCTGAGAATACTTGTCTATTAACTTCACTTGAATAATTCCAAAAAGAAACATCTTCTTTCGGCTTTTCCCAGTTAGAGGTTGCCACAGCGGAACTCTGGTCCGCTAATGATTGGCAGTCGATTTTTTTTTTATGGTGCCGAGGTGCCAGCCCGACGCCCAACCTTCAACGAAGGCACGTCCATTCATGCATGTCTTTCAAACGCCACTCGACCGTGCAGAGGACATGCAGACTCCACACAGAAGGCGCTCCAGCCGAGAATCAAACGGGAGAACCTCTTGCTGTGAGGCGACAACGCTACCGCTGCACCACCGTGGCTCCATTTTTTTGCAGAAATCATTTTTGAGAATTTTATAAATAACAGATATGTATGAAGTGTTCTTGGGTGAGCTATTAATAATTGTTGAGATAAAATCCAAGATTTTTAAGTAACTCTTATTGTATGCCTCTAATGAGGGTACGAGCTTTGTATGTATAAAATCCTTACAAGTTTGAATGTCCAGCCAATTGCAATTTTGCAAACTATATCTGCTGATCAAATAGTCTGCAGACCTTATTTTATTAGCTGAGAGAAATTGTTTCCAATATAATAGGTCACACTTCTTAAATTCAAATATTTTCTGAGTATCAAAAGATATCAAGCATTAATTTGTGTAAGCAATATGAAACTTAGTTATTAATAAATTCTTAATTAATTGATTAGAAAACTAACTTCTGACACAGAGATGAGCTTACATATTGGAATAAACAGAGTGCTATGTCAATGAAGAAAAAAGTGTTTATGTCAATAGCAGTAACAGCTGAAGAAAGTGGTATATATACATAATATTGTTAGTTACATATAATAAATAAGTGTAGTAGTATCAGTACATTTATGATGAATACCGATATGAATCAATGACCATGGTATATACAATGAAAAGCAAACATACCAATAGCAACTTGGCATTTTACTTCGTAAATGCAAACATTAATATACAAAGTGTGGAAAGTAACAACAGAGAAGGGATACAGCATACATAAGAAGTACCACAAAGTTATAAATGGGGTGTAGCTAATTACTAGGAGGCATTTTATTTAATATAGTTAATTTTTATTTAATTTAATTAAAATATTGTATTTATTTTATACTACCTTCTCCATACTCAACAACCCCTCTGCCTGCCCTGCTCTCACCTCCCATGTTACTCTCTACTAGACCCCCCCCCCCCCGGTCTCTCCGGAGTGCTGCATCTTCTCTCAGTTTATAAACCCAAAAGGAATATTGGCAAACTACTTTACAAATACTCTGTCTCACTAAATTGGAACAAACTCCTTCTCCATATTAGATCCAGCCTTTCCTTTCCCTGTTTTAAAAAGGAGCTTAAATCCCGCCTACTAAACTTGAAATTATGCCGTTGCCTTGACCACACGTAGTCTTAGTCTGTCCAACTGTATAACCTGTTGCATCTCCTAACTTTCTTTCTCTGTTAGTAACTTCTGTTTAAACTAACCTCCTAAACTTGCAGCTCTACTGCTATAACCCTAATATAGCCCCCTCCTTTCTCCCCCCCATTCTCCACACTATTTATCTTCCTCCCCCACTTCCTATCAATGTCTATACATCGTCCTTCTTTTGAACAATGATTATCTTTTTGTTTTTACTCTTATATGTAGTAAATTTAGACCACTGCTATCAGCGCAACCCTTAATGTTCATAATTCTATCTTTTGTGTTTCTCTTTATAATTAATTTCGTATTTGTATTATTTTTAAGTTTTTGTCCTGTATGTTTATCTTTGCTTATGTTTGCTGGAGCTCTTTCCCCTTGTGTCTCCACTGAAAATAGGTTGTTTACTATCAATGCAATGCAAATAGTTAATAACCTTTTCTTTTTTACAATTATTTTGTATTGATTGTTATGTAATATTTGTATATTGTCACTTTATCTTTACTTATGTTTGCTGAGGCTTTTCCCCTCGGGTCTCCACTGAAAATGGGTTTGTTTGCAAACTCAGTTGGACTAACCCGGTTAGCAAATGTGAAATGAGAATTAGGGTCAGTATCCAGTAGAGATAATGGAAGGAAGAAGCAGACGAAGAAAAGAAGTAGGAGAGAAGATGGAGAGAGCATAGCAGAAAAGTAAAAGGGAGGAAGGACAGGAAGGTGGGAAAAGCAGGAGGTAGGAATTACAAGGATTCAGATAAGATTAGCGATGGCAAGACTGAGGAAAAAGGAAGCAAGTAAATGTAAGAAAGTGAGCTGACTGAGCTACATGGAACTAAAGCAAAATGTGAGACCTCTATACACACTGGAAAAATAGAGCAAGGCCTGAGATGATTCAGCTACGACAGTTACAATACCACTTACTGGCCAGGGGAGACACGAGAACCAGCCTTCCTTTGGAGGTAAGTTCTCATATGTAAAAAGAAATCTATGATATTGTTTTGCGATGCAGATACCATATGCTAAGTTTCCTTTATCTGCCGTTGAACTTGTATTAAGAAGGCATCTGTAAAAAAAAAAAAAAAAAAAAAGAGTGACTTTAAAGGATTATACCAGGTCAGTATATTCAGTAATACTGAGCATTTATCAGAACATAATAGCCTGTGAGCCAATATTCCATTACTAGTTGAGAGAACTTCAGATGGATTATCCTAGCCAGATAAGCTTGCTTAAGGCTTCACAACTAGCAATGAAGCACTGACTTTTGTTACAAGCTAGTTCAAGCTTAAGTGTGTTAACTGTGAGAAGGTAATGTAGTGCTTTGAAAGCACAATGGAGGCTGGGATGCAGGAAAGTGTGGGCTGTACATATTTTGGTGTAGTTGGTCATAGAAGGCTTTGGTATGCATAATGCACTAGGCGTCTGTTTTTGTAATGATGGATTTGATATGGACAGCCATCCAGAATTTATTTGTCCAAGATCATCCTGAGAAGCTTGGCAGATATTACAGGTTAAAGATGTGAGTAATGTGTGGGAGTAATAAGCAAGTCTAGAACAGTTAAACAGGCAGTTGATGTATATATAAAAAGTGCAAATGTTGTTTTGAGGGAGTTTGCGTGCAGACCTGAGTTGGATAAACAGGCCTGAACAGAGTTAAATCCATGTTGAAGGAAAACCTGTACAAATGGCACTGCAGAGTCTGATGAGAGCAGTGTAAAATCATCAACATTCTCAATAGCCTGGTCATTCACAAAGATGGAATAGAAAAGAGCCAATCAGAGAGTACTGCAGAACACCTAGAAGGAATTTCAGGTCCTCCTGATGTGGAGGTGAGATTAGTTATTCTCAGTTACAGAATGGGTTTACTGTTCTCAGTACCCTGACTGGAGAACGAGCTTTCTCCATCAGGGTATTAATGTACAAGTAATGCCTGCTGAAAAATGAGTCCACCGCTTCACAGCAGCATATCAAGCCACCGTGGAGTTCAGGCAGAATAAAACTAATGGTCACCATTATTTTATGCTCACTAAGCAATGCTTCTGCTGTTTAGCGAGTGTAAAATGTAAAAAAAAAAATATTTCCTTTATTTTTATTTGACATTTGGCAACTAGGTTGGTCTGACTGGACTGCAGAGCCCTTTTTCAGAGGAGACCTGAGGAGAAAAGTTCCACAGGCAGACAAATACAAAAACAAAAACATCATACATATTAACATAAAAATGTATACATACAGGCAAAAGAAAATACAACTTATAAATGAACATATTACAATAATAGGAGTAATTTTGAGGTTTTAAACAGCCTTGGTACTTCTTAACTGTATAAAAATATAATATAGAAAGTTAGAGTCCATCTAACAATTACCATCAAAGATAAATTCATGGTTGGTAGAATATCTTAAGGACATAAAAAGAGGAGTTGTGGCAAAGTGAAAGAGCTGAGAAGGGGAGGTGAAGAGGAGATAGAATGGTTTAGGTGGAAGTGGGACAAAAACAGGTCCAGGATTTAGTAATTAGCTCCCTTAAAAGTTTTTTCAAGGTGAGGAAGTTG
This sequence comes from Protopterus annectens, assembly GCF_019279795.1. Taxonomy (NCBI): domain Eukaryota; kingdom Metazoa; phylum Chordata; order Ceratodontiformes; family Protopteridae; genus Protopterus; species Protopterus annectens. The sequence continues at coordinate 464,152,143 of NC_056725.1, forward strand.
CTGTTTGTTCTTACAGAAAGAGGAAGTTTGTTCCAGGCCATGGGAATGGAGTGGCTGTACAAAAGCTTACCAATATTTGTATTAGGTTTGTAAATGTCTAAGAGGTGTAGGTCACTGCTACGTAAGCTACGTTTAGGAGTAGGGAGTGATGAGGCCCGAGTGGGCAGGACAGTGAGAGGGTTGATTTAAGAGAGAGAGTGTGAGGTGGAGTTGGGGAAGAAGGAGTTAGTTGTGGAGTTCAAGCCATTGTAGGTTTTTTAAAGTTGTGCAGTGGTGAGAGCGATAGGGAAGGTAGGCAGTGAATCTGACCATTTTGTTGTAAGTGGCTTCAAGTTTAGCTACTAGGTTGGACTGAATATTGGTGAGAATAGGGAGAGAAGGAAAGTCTGTGCTAGAGAAGGTTTAGCATTATTAGTGAGGTATTTTTTTGTGTCTGTAATAGAGACCAAGTTTTTGGTGGGTCTTTTTGATGGCTTTCTGAATATGTATGCCAAACTTTAGCTGGTCATCTATGATTACACCAAGAAGTTTAGTATGTGCTTCTACAGAGATAAGTGTATTACTGAGAGAAGATACGGTTAAGGTATTTTTGTGTTGCTGTAGAGATTTGGGGAGGAAGAGTAAAAGTTTTTTTTTTAGAATTCGGAAGTGGCTGATTATTGATCAGCCATTTTTCGACTGAAAGGAGGGAATCTTGAGTAAGAGCAAGGAGTTGGGGAAGGTTATCAGAGCACAGGATGATAGTGGAGTCATCGGCTTTTTGTATTAGTGAGGAGTTAGGACAGGATGTGTGTAGGTTATTTGTAAAGATATTAAAAAGGAGAGGTCCAAGGATTGACCCTTGGGGGACACCTGTTTGGATTGGAAGGAAAGGGGAGAAGGAGGAAAGCCATTTGATGGATTGGAATCTGTTGGAGAGGTAACTGGTGAACCATAGTATAGTAGAAGAGATGAGGTTATGGAAGAAAGTTTTGAGAGCGGTAGGGTATGAGAAACAGTGTCAAAGGCTTTAGATAGATCTAGGAAGAGGCAACAGACTAGATTGTTATTGTGCCGTGCTTTGGCGATAGTCTGTGTAAATCAAATGAGAGCTGTAGAGGTACTGTGGTAAGCATGGAAACCATGTTGGGTGGGAGTTAACAGGTTGTCTTGTACGATGTGTTTAAGAAGCTGGTTATGAATACATTTTTCTAGGATTTTGGATAAAAGGGATAGTATGGCGATAGGTCTGTAGATGGTTGGTTCAGTTGAATTGCCACCTTTGTGGAGGGGTATGACATAGGATTTTTTCAAGATGTGAGGGGTTGTGTTCTCTTGTACAGACCTGTTTACTAAAACGGAGATTGGATGTGCAATAGAGTTAGCTGCAAGTTTAAGGAATAGAGGACGTAAGTTTTCAGCAGAGGGGGAGCAAGTTTTCAGTTTGGTAAGAAGAGATTTGATGTAAGCAGTAGGGACAGGTTTACGACAGAACTGGGTGGAAGTGGTAGAGGGAAATGGATTGGAAGAGGAGGGGGAGGTGTTGTCAGGTTTAGTTAAATGTTTTATAGAGTCAATGAAGAAGGAATTAAGAAAGGAGGCAGTATCAGTTGGTCAGCTGTTAGGACAGGCTGGGGATAGAAGGGTTGCCTGGGTGTAAGAGTTTATTGATACTATTCCAAAACATTTTAGGGTTGGAGTTAGGGTTGTCAAGTATTTTTTGATAGTATTGCTTTTTGTCCAGATCATAGTAAAGTAAAATAAAAAACGTGTGTGCATGTGTTTATGCCTGTGTGTGAGCGTGCATGCATGCATGTATGAGTGGGAGAGGTGGGAGAGAGAGATCGGTTGAGCTACTATTTTAGCCCTCCTAAGCAGTGCTTCTGCTGTTAGCGAATGTAAAATAAAAAGAGTGTGTGTGTGTGTGTGTGTGTGTGTGTGTGTGTGTGTGTGTGTGTGTGTGTGTAAGAGAGAGAGAGATGACCGAAAAGAAATGAATCAGAAAAAAGTGTGGGTGTGTGCGTGTGTGTTTATGTTGCTGTTTGCGTGAGTGAGTGAATGCATGCATGAAAGCAGAAGAGAGAGTGAGTGAGTGAGTGAGTGAGTGAGTGAGTGAGTGAGTGAGTGAGTGAGTGAGTGAGTGAGTGAGTGAGTGAGTGTGTGTGTGAGTGTGTGAGAGAGAGAGAGAGAAAGTGAAGAGTGACAGATATCAAGTAATCACTGGCAGCATCACATAAGAGCTTTGCGTACCTCTTGACCATAACTCTCAGCACAAGAAATCTGGACACAGCCACATATAATGAGGAACACAGGGCTAAAAATAGGGATAGATTTTAAATATTGCTCTTATAAACTTAGAAAGTTGCTAGAATAACAGGGTTTTCGTTAGCATGCATTTTTCTGAAACAGAGGTGTGTGTATGTGTTTGAAACATTAGGCAGAGGAACTATTTTACTTCAAAAATATACTAAAAAATATAGCAATATATATATATATATATATATATATATATATATATATATATATATATATATATATATATATAAACAATTTTACAGAGAGCCCATTCTCTAAGCACAATAATGCCCTCCAGGTATGTGTTAATGTATAATTAACACCCTTCCAAGGGCCTCATAACACCCCTGGGCGGGTGTTAATTACATATTAACACACACCCTGTCGAGAATTATTGCTTGCTTAGACAGAGGGTGAAAATTTTGGGAGCACAGGGATTAGACACAGGTGTCACATTTCATTATTGGAAAGCATTGTGTATCACTCCTGTCTCCAGTTAGGTTAAGACCATCTTTTAAGAGAGGATTACTTTATATTTTTTACTGGTTAATATAGCTATCAACCAAACCACAAACAAAAGCCAGCTCCAAGGTACAGTGTCAAAAGTGAAGGTCTGCTACATAATAATTTTTTGCATCAAAGTTGGACCAGTGATAGAAATGTATGTATACCTGACATCACAAAAAGTCAGCAATTCACATCATCTCCTGAATATATGAACTGTAGCTTTGATTTTTCTTTAGCTTAAGATCTAAGATCTTCTCAGACATAAAATATATAACAGTTATCCTGCAAGGGTTAGATACTGGAGAGAAAACATACTAAAACAAGATCGTTATCACATATGCTGGGACGTCACAAACTGAAAGGATACTAAATGGATGTGTAGAAGTTTTCACAGTGTAAATTCAAAAATCTCCTCCATATCATGGTAATGGGCTGTTGGGTCAGGCCTGGTATCAGAAGGCAGAAGTAAGATCTTTTTTATTCTTCAACACTGAACTGTATTGCTAGTTTTTGGAAAGGACTGATCCCATCCAATTGAGGTTTGCTGGATCATGTAGAGAAGAATAAGAAAAATGAAAAAACTGTTAAATGAACCAGCTACACCTTGAAACACTTGCCTAGAGGAAACTATAATGCTTATAAGTAGAAGTCATATTACAACAAAGTGCTGAAGAATAGAGAGAGAGAGAGACATTTTAAGATATCGATGGGTCTTCTAGCAGATGAGCAGCTTGAACAAAGTATCTAACAGACATCTGAAAATATAAATCCTGCATTATGTATACATGTTTCACATTTTTTACCATAACATGCCCTAAAAGTATTAGGCAGAGGCACTGTGAAAAGCAACATGAATAGTACAGACCACTATCAAGTGGTAGATATAAGAAATTATGATAAAGTGAGATTAGCAGGCTTCAGATCTGAAAATGGTTTTACACTAACAAAAATATTTATTCACAGTTCAAATAAAGGAAAATCAAAACTTAATAGAGAGGTTATATCAAGTGTGGATAAATAACTAGTCTCTAATATGGACCTTGTCTTTCATTAACAGCAGGACAAAAGTTCACACCGATGTTATTTCAGAGTTAGGCCAACTAAACTGTGTGCATATTAACATATTATATAAGGCTCTTGAATGTGATAAAACAATAAGCATGTATTTATTATTTATTTACATTTGTTTCTCAGGACTGGGGAGAATCTATTTTTAGTGGTGACTTGGGAGAAAAGCTTAAGCCATATATAAAATACACATTTAGACATAAAGAGCCATACACTTATAAGAAACATTATTAATTGTGCATCCAGTGAAAATGGGAAATATAAAACTAGCTAAGCTATTATTGTTCATATTAACTAGTTAACAAAAAAAAATGACAGCATGCATATAGATGAAATACAGCTCTAGTTAAGCTGATACAGTTCATATCTATTTACTAAAGTAAAGGCATCTGGATTACAATGTCAGCCGAAGAAGTGGATCAAATAAGGTAAATCATATGCACAAACAACATCATACAAGCTTTATGGGACTGTACATCTGCAATTCTCTTGTCAGGTGAAATGTTCCTTTGGTGTATGATTTGATGAGATGGACCTCCGGCTAAAGGGAAAATTGCTCCTAACCATGGCTGTGTAATTCCAGTAATAGACACCTTCATCCCTATTTGTGGATTTGTAGTTATAAATAAGGCAGCTCCTTTAGTGAATGACATTTTGAGACGGATCTTAAACTAATGGGAGAATTGTTCCAAACCAGTCTGAGGTGGTTTCACTAGCATGCATCTCCATCCTGATCTGTGCATTTGGAGTTCTATATGAGACAACTAGTAAAAGTGTAAAGCACCCACCAAGGCATTGACAGATACTTGGGTGTGTTAATTGGTCTAAGAATAGAACTAATAGCATAAGTCAAATCTAGTTTAGGCTATATAGTGAAAGGTAATGCTGTTTTTTTTTTCCGTGATCATCTGTAATAAATCTGAAACTTGCATTATGTAGTAAATTGAACTTGCACTCTAATAAATGACTAATGGATAATAAGCAGATTGTGCAGACCAAAGAAGAGATGAAAGTATTGCTGTAATGGTTTGTCTTGTGCTAAGGAGAAGAAATGTTTTGAATCAATGAAGATATTCCTCGGTTCTGATCAACATGGAATTTAATGGGAGGTCAAACTTGAGCTGGTTATCAATAATAACTCCTAGCAATTAAGTTAAGTCAACTACCTGAATTCCTGAGACATTTAATGAGATTATAAATGTGCCAACTGTAGTGGAATTGAGTAATGAATCATCTATAGTGCAGCATTTGTTATCAAGGAGCAAAGCCTTTGCCTTTCCCCCATTAAGGTGATGTGCTACCATAGCTGCAGCAAAGTCAACTAGCACCCTGGATGATAGCCCAATTGTTACCCTAACCCCAAAAAATAAATAAATAATCCTCCAGAGTTGAAGGCAAAAGAAACTATAGACAAAGCAATCAGTGTGCTTCTACCACACACACACACACACAGAAAGCAGTCTTTGAAATCATTTAAGCAGTCACAATCTAAATCATCAACCCCATTTTTCTACAGGGTCGGGGTATCGTGCTAACTGCTGCCAACTCTCTCAGTTCAGTGCCACACTCCTGCCTTCTTCAACACTCATGCCTGACTGTCACAGATCTTATTTCACACAATCCATCCACCTCTTTGCTGGATGTCCTTGCTTCCTCTTACCGTCTTCCCGTCTGTCCCAAATCTTCCTCACCAGATTGTCTTCTGCTTTTCTACACATGTGCCCAAACCACTGTAATCTGTTCTCTTTGATCTTTTCTGCAGTTGGAGTTACTTTGGCTTCTGCTCTTATGTCTTCATTTCTTTGTCTGTCCCACAGTGTGCATCCTATCACCTTTCTCAGGCACTTCATTTCCATCATCTCTAGCTTCTCCAACTGTTCTGCCTTTACTGCCCAGGTTTCTGTACCATACAGTAGTACTGGTCACACCATTGTCTTGTACACCTTACTTTTCAACTTCTTTGGCATTCTTCTGTCATAAACTAAACCTGACACTTTATGCCAGTTGGCTGCAGCCCCTCTGATTCTAGCTTTGACCTCTTCATTCAGACTACCCTTCTCCTCAGCTGCTCCTCCCAGATACTTGAAGCTGTTTCCTGTTCCACTATCTACCCTTCTATCTCTAGTCTCAGCTTCTTCTGATTTCCCCAGTTTGCTGCCATTACCACCATCTTATATGTGCTTAGTTTCATCCCATGTGCCTTCAGAGTTGCATTCCATTCTCCTATCTTTTGCTGAAGTTCTATCTCATTCTGCCTGTACTGCCACATCATCTGCATACAGCAGCTTTGTTGATCCGACCCCTCCAACCTGTTTGCTAATGTAGTCCATCACCAGTATGAACAGCAGTGGGCTCAGAGTTGAACCCTGCTGTACACCCACACCCACTGGGAACCCCTCTGTGAGGCCGAACACTGTTCGTACTTGAAAATAAATGTAGATAATTGTAGATAGTTGTAGATAATTGTAGGTACTCAGTAAACACGAACAGAGATCCACTCTCACAAAGGTGCCAAACACTTTAATAAACTTTGGATAAGCACTGATCTGATTATGTCTTGTACACAAGACGAAAGCACTTATCCAAAGTTTATTAAAGTGTTTGGCACCTTTGTGAGAGTGGATCTCTGTCTGTTCGTGTTTACTGTTCGTACTTGAGTCATTGGGTCCTTGTACATAGCCTGCACCTATTCTACCAATGTTTCTTGGACTTCAAACCACCACAGTTCTGCCCAGATCAGCTTTCTTGGGACCTTGTCATATGCTTTCTCCAAGTCTAGGAATGCCCAGTTGGACTCTCTCCTCATCTCTAGCTTCTTCTCAAGTATCTGTCTCAATGCAAACACTAGGTCACTTGTGCTGCATCCTGATCTGAATCCAAACTGCTCATCTCCCATCTTACATTCTACTACTCTGCATATCCGTTTATCAATCACCCTCTGCAGAACTTTCATGCAATGTGATAGGAGTTTGATGCCTCTGTGCTGCCCATGGTTGTGGATGTCCCCTTTGTTCTTGTACACTAGCACGAGTATGCTTATTCTCCAGTCATCTGGGATACGTCTTTCTCTCCATACTGCTATTAGTACCCTCAGGAGCCATTTCTCTCCTGTCTCACCCAGCATGTTTATCATATCTGAGCCTGCTTCTTTCCCTGACTTCATCTTCCTTAGTGCTGTTCTTACTTCTTCTAGGGTGGGCTCCTCTTCTTCTCTCATTGTAGGCTGTTTCTGGGACAGTACAGCTTCTGTGGGGTTTTCTTCCTTCAGAAGCTGCTGGAAATACTCCTTCCATCTGCCTTTGATGTCCTCTGGACTGTTGAGTAGGTTGTCACTGGCATCCCTTATGAAGGGTGTCTGACTATCTTCTTTATCTTTCTGTCTTTGCCTTGCAACTTGACATAGTTTCTTTGTGCCCCTTACTGAGTCACTTTCCAGAAGTTGGTAGAGTGCCTCCAATGCCCTATTCATTGCTATTGCAACTTCTTTCTTAGTTTCTTTGTTAGCCAACCAGTACTCCTTCCTAGCCTGGTCAATCTTTTCTGTCTCCCACTTCTTCCTGCACTCCTTTATTCTTTTGAATACTTCCTGGACTTCTGCATTCCACCACCAGCTTTCTTTATGTACCTTATTTCCATACCTGGCTCGGCCATATATCTTTTCTGTAGTCCTAACGCATGCTGTTTTTAGGTGCTGCCATTCTTCTTCAACTCCACCTATTTCCTCCTTTTCTTCAGGTGCTAGAGCCCTGAGTAATTCCTTAAACTGTTGTACTTTCTGTTTAGTCAACTTCCAGGTCTTCAGCCTGGTCTCTGTTGACCTTAGAGCCTTCTCTGATTACTGCTTGCAGCTGATTGTGGCAACTAGTGGTTTGTGCTGCGGGCCGACTATTTCACTGGGGATGACTTTGCAATCATGAATTTTGCCCCAGTGCATTTTCCTTACTAGGAAGAAGTCTACCTAGTCTTGCATGTGATCTTGTGACTGTCTCTCTTTCTGAACCATGTGTTGGCTACTATCAAGCCATTTGCCAGACAGAAGTCTATAATGGCTTCTCCTTCTTTATTCCTGTTGCCCCACCCATGTGGACCCAGGCAGTCCTCATATCCTGCTCTGTCTGCCTCGATGTGTGCATTCAAGTCACCCGTTATCAACACCAATTCATGTTGTCCAGTTTATTTAGTAGGTCCTGCAACTGCTGTCTGAATGCACTCTTTTCCTCACTTTCACAACCCTGCTGTGGGGCTTAGGCTGAGATTATGAATACTGCTCTGTCATTACACTAGAGTCTGACTCCCATGAGTCTGTCATTAATTCTGATGATATCCCTTACTGCCTTCTGAAGCCTCTGTCTCACCACAATTCCTACACCATTTCTAGCCTGCCCTCCACCTGAGTAGTAGACTCTGGATCCCAAGCCAAGTGTCTTTGCTCCACTGCCCTTCCATCTCATCTCCTGGATACATAGGATGTACAACCTCCTCCGTATCATCATGTCATCCACTTCCAAGCTGCATCCTGTCAGTGAACCTACATTAACCGTAGCAATTCTCAGTTCATGTTTAGCAGGTTGGTTGGTTTTACATCCAGCTTTCGCTCAACAGAGCTATCCCAGGTAACTCAAGCTGGGCAACTAGACACCGGCCAGCCAGTAGCTTATTGACCCAGGGCTGCTGGGCTTTATGGCGGGCACACACTGGCTAATAGGGGCACATATACTCATCCCACCATTAGCACGGGTCCCTGGCGTGGGTCAGAGTGGGCCGGGTCCTCAACCCACTTATCACCAGTAACTACCCATGCCCATTTTTTGGCGACATTAGTCAACATGACCGAATCACCTAGAGCCATATTTTACACCGTTGAGTGGCTAGCCATGGCACGGCGCGCAGTCAGTGATCCACCACAATCTAAATATCATCTGCTTAAGTGGTTACCGATACTACTTAAAGCCTTGAAATTGCAAGGACTGATCGTCAGTCACACCCCATAACACAAATCACATCACCTGACTGAAGTAATGGCAATTAAGTAGTCATAACGCAATTAAGTAGTCATAACTGAGACTGCAGCTGCTTGGATAATTACAAAGACTGCTTGAAGACATTAATCAGCACCTCTTCTATAGTGCAGATTGTGCCCCTAACAGCTTGTTCTTAGTCCAGCCACTCCCTTTGTCCCTCCCTAAACATAAACATAAACATAGCTTTGTGTCCTATATCCAACAATCATGTATGCAAAGAGTTGTTACAGTGTTACAACTTAGTATTAACCAGAAATAGCCAGCAAGGAAACGGTTGCATGTATCATATACATACTGCTGCAGCTCAGTAACTCTACAGTGACTTGTCATATCACTGATAAAGACTGCAAATAATAGAGATGCCAGCACTAATTGTCGAGGGACCTCCTGCATAACTGAAACGTTAGAAAACATCATTCCATCTTATTGATTAGCACTTACATTCTAAGTAACTAACAAACCGTTAGCACTGAGTGTCAACCTATATAGTTAGAATATTTATTAGTCAGCTATGATCAACCTATCAAAACCCAATGGTAAGTCTAAAAACAATACAGCTGTTTTTCTCAGAATATGCCAATGATAAAGTTAATATAGGTGAAGTCATGTTTAGATATTCATAAACTCAGTGTTTGGAAGCATACAAGCCTTCCATGTGCTGCGTTTGGAATGCTGGTGTTCAGTACTGGAACTCATAGTAATAACATAAAGTACTGAATGAGGGCATAGAGTGCCTTTGAATGGCATATAGTGCCTCATGGGTTAGTGTACCATGAGCTCCTATGCTGTATGTCTCCATCTGTGGCTATGATGTATTCAGTGGCACACAATGAATTAGGGTATTAGTAGATCTGTACTTGTACCGAGAGACAGTTTTAAGTATTTACTATTTTATACAAACATCAGTATTTAGCCATAGTAGAAGTATGTTTCAGAGGTCAATTCAACCAAAGGAGGAGGAGATCAAAAGATACAGTTTCTGGGCTTATAACTATTTGTTTAAATGAAGATGACATGTTATGTTCCACAGCACTATGGCCTGTCATTCTAAGCTAACCAGGCAAGCAGTCCACAACTTAGTTTCCATTGGGTGAACAGTGCATAGGACTCCATAAACTATCTGTTCCCCGCTCTTATGTGCAGTAGCTATTCATAAGTATAAGTAACTCATTGGCAGGGCACAACAGAAATTTGCAGAAAATGTTTTTATCAAAAAGTGCAAAAATACTTTGCAAAAATTGTGGGAAAATTGCAGGTTTCAGTGCCCAACCCCCACTACTCTCTAATAATCACTTGTATTATATGCTACAGGTTGTGTTAATCATATAGGTTGCTAGACAAATGAACTGCCACATGTAAATTCTTTCAGTCTGAGTTTTTCTTAAATGCAGTGCTAAGTTTTGCAGAATTACATCTTCAAGTCTTCTAAACATCAAAAGTAGCGCAACACATTCATATTAGTAATAGTAATAATAACCTCTGTCTGCTTTGCTGAAAAATAAACACGTAAATCAGTTAGTTAACTGTTGTCCCTCCCAATCTACATTCAGCAGTAAAATTTAATTCCAAAAAACCCTGAAATGTAAAGAACAAATATTTCCAAAAACTGTAACAAGGGCATAGCCTTCATGAAAATGGTCATTAGTAAAGTTACCAGTGTGTGTTTCTTTATATTTTATAAGCATGCAGTTATGTCACTTGAACTTCTATGGAATCACTGAATTCCACTCTCTTGAATATATTCAACATTTTATAGGTTCACAGGTTCATAGGTATATAAAAGGCTAACAACCAGTGGGGCCTTTATAAGCCTTGCCATGCAACCCAAATGAATCCCATGAGCTATTGTGTCTTAAAGATTATTTTAAGGGGGTGCTAGTTAGAGCACGATTTAAAAGCTACCTATGTCCATTAGAGACGTAGGTGTCAGACCAAGGATGAATTTCTGATATCCCATCCACTGTTTCAGGTTGCACTTGAAAAAGGTTTGGGAAGAGCTCTGCTACACATAGATGGGAAACCTATTCCAGAAAATGTTTTTTTTCCAAGATACATACCTGTCCCTCCAACATGTCCTATTTAAGGTGGAAGCAAAGTTTAAATCCTTAGCTCTAGTAGCGTTCATGCTGTTCATTTTGCAGATATGCAAAACTTCCATCAGAGCAGGATCCAAGTTTGTCTTGTATGCCAGATATAAATCACCTCTCAGCAGTTTGTAGGAAACAGAGTACAGATACAGGACTTTGAGTTGATCTGCATAGGACATTATGTTTATGCCTTCTATTCTTTTTGTGAGGAACATCCATCTCTGGACATTTCAGTTGTTGCATGTGGCGGGTCAAGTACATGCAGAAGGGGGAGTTATATTCAATAATGGGTCTGATGATGACTGAGTACAGTTGAATGATAACTTCCCTGGACCAAGATGCCATGCCCTTACTTATAAGTTGAGTGACATAAAATGATTTCCTTACAAGCTTAGACACATGCTGGTTGAAATCCAGGTTACTATCTACTGTTATGCATTTCTTGGCATTGAGTTTTAGATCATGCTTTGGCATCAGTCATTTGTCTGTGTAAGACCTTCCTGTAAGATATTAGTATCTTGGGAGGTTTCTATGATTGCTCCTAGCTTGCAGTCATCTGCAAACTTGGCAAGCCAGAGGCCCTTTGTAGCAGCATTCAATTCCAAAATTTAATGCCAATGAGGTGCGGAACCAGTGCAGAACCCTGGGAATTCCACTGGTGACTGGCCTCCTTGTGGAGGTGGTCTCGCTGATCCTAACTTCCTGGGCCCTGTCTGTTAGCCAGATTGCTATCCAGTGAGTTACATATGGATTTACATCTAATTCCATGAGGTTGCTTACAATACCTGAGTGGGGTATTGTGTCAAATGCCTTAGCTAGATCAAGATAGGCAGAATACATCATTTTTCCCTCAGCCATTTCCTTGGTTACTTTCTCAAAGAAGTCCACCGGGTTCAGTAGGCATGACCTACCTTAGACAAAACCAAACTCTGTTTGGTCCAGTGTCTGAAGGTTTCTTATGTCATTATTAATTAATTCCATGATAATTCTTTCCTTGGCTTTGCATATGACACTAGTCAGAATAATGGGTCTGTAGTTCCCTGGATCCATTGATGGTCTGCCCTTGTGTAGAGGGGTGACCATCGCAGTGTTCCATTCACATGGAACAAAGCCTATACAGAGGCTATGGTTGAATAGTAACACCAGTGGTCCTGATAGGTCATATTTCAGGCTATTTAGTAGGCATCCTGGGTTATTATCCAGGCCCATTAAAGCTGTATTCTTGCCCTTAGAGAATGCATCTGCTCCCGACAGATAGTTAGAAGCCAGAAGATTTGCTATATCTCCTGGGTTCTCTGAATGTGGCTCAATTTACTAACAGTTCGGCACACTACTGTGTGCTGCCTTTGAGGTTTTGGACATAGCTAAAGAAGGCAGTTTGGCTGTCCTTGGCCTGGGACACTATCATTACCTCAAAATTTGCTTTGTTGGACTTAATTAGTCCTCTTAGTTGTCTATTCAGTTTTATGAGAGAGTTTTTATCTTTTTTGGTGTTACACTTACTAATTTTAGTTAGGACTAGTTTTATTTTGTTGTACAGCCTGTTTAATTTTGGATTCCACCAGGACAGTTTGTTTTTTGAGTTAGTTTTGGGCTTACTTCTGTTAGGCACAATTGCCTCTATACAGTCATTGATATGGTGGTACAGAGCTTCTGTGAATAATTCTGCATGGGTTTGGAGAGACTTGAAATTTTGACAGGTTGACACAATAAAAGGTAGTTTGCCTTGGAGTAGTTTCTAACTTTTACAGGGTTTTCTGGGGTTACAGAACTGATTCTTATTTCAAAGGAGACTGTTTTGTGGTCTGACCTTATCAGAAAAGACATGATGCTTGGGGAAGTGCAGTGTTTTTCCAAATTTGTGAGTACCAGATCCAATATGTGTGTACCTCAGGTAAATATATGCACTAACTGATTCAGGGTGCTTGTGTTTACAAAGTCTAGGAATCTCTGTGCCTGCAAAAATGGGGTTATATAGGCTTCTCAGTTTATATAGAGTTAAATGAAGTCTGCCATGAATATGGTATTTGGTTGAATGATGAGCATCTCCAATAGGTCTAAGTATGAGCTATGGGTTTCATGGGATATAGAGGGTGACCTATAGATTGCTAGGATATGGTATGGAATGGTACTTTGTCTCTGGTAATCTGGATGTGGAGGGACTTCAGTGCATCTTCCTGTTTAAACAACCTAGAGGTATGCTGGTTATTGATGTAGACGTAGACACCTTCACCTTTAATCCCTGTCTGTGCTATTGCTGGTCTAAATGTATGGAAGACATTGAAACCTTGCACTGCTGGGGTATTCCCTATGTCTTTAAAGTATATCTCATTAAGTGCACATGTGTCCACATTCTCCATGGTGAGGAGAGCTTGAAGGGAGTGGAGCTTCTAGTTTAGACTCCTGGCATTGAGCAATAACAGTTTTAGATTTCCTTGGGTAGATTTTGCTATGCTGGAAGGTTTATCAATTTGACATTGCCTAAAAAGACTCTGTGGGGGAGGACAATGCTTTAGCCAATAATTCAAAGCCTAGAGGGAACACATGCAGACCATCCTTGGCAAAGCAACATAGTTTGTTAATTATGTCCTCCCATACTGACAAATATTGTATCCCACTAAAATGAAAAGAAAAATGAACCCAATTATGTCAGTCATCTTCTGTTCATATTATGGCATCATCCTTGGTGAAGGTAGAATGCTGCTGAGTGCTAGGCTGATACCAGGCTGCGATACATAATCTGAGAGCTCCATAATGTCTCAATTCATACAGTATAGGGAGGTACGTCTCAGGTAATTTACACCTTCATGAACTATGACTGAATTACACTGGTACCCGTGGAATAATGATGTGACTGCATGTGTAGCTTAGCGGATCCTGGCTTCTGATAGGTAACTGATCATTTTTTTCTCCTTGTTCAGCCTGGTGAGTGGGGCATCAGTATGTCATACAATGGATTCTCTTATGACTGGGGTCCTGGGTAGTGTACTGGTGTGACTTATGGGCTTGATACTTAAGGCTCCACTGGGTGTAGCTGTATGTAGAGCATTAGGTGTTGTTTCTGTTGACTGCTTTCGGGTTTGCTGGGTATAATCTTTGCACTTGAAATTCTGGGAGGTCTTTGGGATGATTGTATTTAAGTGCTTCAACATAAGTAGGTTTGTGTGGGGTGTGTACTGTCTGTGTACTGTGTGTAGCATGTGTGTTTCTAATAACTACATTATTTTGAATGGTTGTACTCAAGAGTTATACCTCCAGAGACATTGTATATGTACAACTCTCGCATACTGTATTTGTTTGGTTGAGGGTTACATGGTTGCCAGTGACCATTAGACAATTGTTACATTGACTTAATATACCCATATATGCCCATATTCATCAAACTGGCTGTGTAGAAATTGAGAAAGTGTATATGCATGATGTCACATCCTTCATTGGGTGAGCTACAATGGTGCAGTGCATGAGGGATTAATAGTGGGCTGGCTAATGGTGATTTTGAAGCTGGAGACTAGACAAGGCTATATAGTACTAAATTATAGGGGCAGTGCACCTCAGTGTGCAAACCAGCAGCTCTATGCCACTCAGTGTGCAAAGTAGTTGTTCTGCACTTCCCGAGTAATTGGCACAGCTTCAGAGATGGTTTCCACCTGTCTGTGCTTATGCAGGGCAGTGCTATCCACCACTGCATGATGGGCAGCAGTGCACGAATATGTCAAATTTATATAAGCGCTTAAAACACAGGAAGCAGGCTTCTAAGTTCTCTGGCCAATAAAATGACTACACTTACAGCTTTCTTATATGTTTCCCAATTCATATAGACTAGGCTGCCACCTACTGACACTAGATGAAAGAGCCAATTCCTCTTAATGTAAAAACACAAAAGAAGAGTGTACTACCACAAAACAACTTAAACTTCCTGGACAAGGTGATTCAAGTATCGGTGATCTTTAAAATGATTTAAATTGCAACATCAAGAAATAAAGTAAAAACGAAGCAGTAGAACTCTAAAACACTTAATTGAAGTGCAAAATAATAAAATCAATCTTTTGTCTGCCAAGCATGGAGCAGGATTAATTCAAGACCCTCTCAGAGTGTGGCAAGGATGCCAATCAGAAGGGAGCTCTGGGAAAATGTGCAGGAGACAATATGTCGTAAAGGAGGTTTACTCAAGAGCAATTTGGTTTGCTGGGTGGGCACCCTGTATTATGGATCCATGGAACACAATGGATGGGAAAAGTACTTAAATAGCTTACACTTCAGACAACTGCAATGAAAGAAGGGAATGAGAGACTTTGGAAGTCAGATTATCATAAGGAGCAGAGACCAGAGACAGCCTTTTGAATAATCAAATAAAGCTAGTTTTGGAGCTTTTTAGCTACATGTAAATTACCACATGTTGGTTTGAATTTCAGAAACGTTAGCTTAATGTCTCAGGTGGGGGTAGACACAAAGAACAGGGGAACAGAAAGGGACTGAAGTGCAACTTTAAGCAGGTACATTACAAGCAGAATATAAAATTCTTTTTATTTTTTATCTTCATTGAAGTATCACTAACATAGGCAAACATACATTTATGTAAAAATAAAACAAACCATATTAACATATTCCAAGTTGAAAACATAGTACATCACATATATCCTTTTGTATATTTATCATCAATTCAACATTATATAAATTAATCAATTCCTACCTTCCCTTAAATTTCTCTCCTTCTCAAAAACATTATACATGTATTGTTCCAGCAATTTCCATTTTTCTGTGTAATTTACTACTCCCTTTTTTGAAATATCCCACTTCCATGTCTTTGATCTCTAATACAATATTCAGTACTTCAAATGCAGTTGGTTTAGACTTTGATTTCCATTTTCTAGTAATTGCTATTTTGACAAATACCAGAATCAAACTTAAATAGACCATACTATGTCTAGGCAATTCAAATCCTGTATCCCATCTCAAAAAATATTCCCTTAGTTACACCCATTTTCTCATCCAATATCTCTGACAGAGAATTTTGCAGGGAATTTTTAAAGTCTAACAAGTCATTATACTTCCAAAACGTATGTTTCCAGTTACCTGTTTCTTTCCGATCACACCTCCAGCATTTGCCATCTACCTGAGGAAAATTCTTTGGAGTCTACTTGGGGTATAAAAATACATATGCAAACACTTTCAAGCAAAAATCCTAAATCTTCTAGACTTTTTTGCATATTTGGCAACGATGCATATGTCCTCCAATTGCTTCATTATGAATTACTTATCCAATCTCTCTTCCCATTTTTTTCTAACTTCCTCTGATTGACTCCTATAGTTACTATGCAGTATTTTACACACGCTAATAATTATCCCCTTTTAACAGCAGTTTCTGTTTTAGATTCACTTAAAAACTCTACCAGAGCATGTCTTTCACTTAGGATACCTCATATCCCCTTTTCTTTGCCTGTACTTGGATATCAATCCCTGATAGGGAAGGCAGTTTGTAGCCTGCAGTCCAAATGTCTTCTTGGCTTCTTCCCATTCTCTTTCCTTCTCCAGATATTTGCTCTGTATACCTTGGCTCCTTTGCCAGTTTAATCCAGTAAATTCCAGCCCTCTCTTGTGTACGTCTGTGTACTCCTAATTGCAGTCATCCCTATTGGCAAAATTTCCTTTCTCCATGCTTGTGTTGGCTTAGTTCTTAGCACACTTTCTGCTACTTTATGTATATAATATTCTATGTGGCTGTTGTTATCCTCTTTAAGGATCTGCAAACAAACTCCCACTATCTCATTTCCTAAATATACCCCCTGCTTTATCATCATCTCTTTCCAATTTGAATTATATTTGTTTTACATATATGAGCCTTAACTGTGTAGCTCTAAAATATCCCTTCAAATCAGGCAATCTTTTCCTATGAAAGGATCAACTTATCCCACTTGACCCTTGCCTTTTCCCCCTCCCAGATAAAATCCTTCAGCACTTTTCTGATTACTGTCCACAACTTCTCCTCTGGTTGATAAAAATATGCATGACATGTATATAAAAACCAAAGGAACTAAAAACATTTTCACTGCTTGTATTTTGCTATCCATATCCATAAATATGAGCTTCCTGTTTCTCAGTTTTTATATTATAGTTTAGCCTCTTCTCACATATCTTTAGCTGCTACAACAGAAATCTTTTTAATCCATTTTCCTAAATGCTTCATTTTTCATGTCCCCATAAAGCATGGATATAACTGGAAAAATTTATGAGTGGATACATAGTTTACAGCAATAGTCGTCATTTTATCTTCAGTAATTTTATATCCCCAAAAGACGTGAAACTATCTCAAGATGTTCCACAACATAGATATGTCCTTTTATGGTTTCATCGCATACAAAATAATACTGTCTGCAAATAAAACCAAATTTTCTTGATTATAATACCAATTGTATTCTTCAATCTCTGAGTCACTTATTTTCTTTGCCAATGGCTCTAAATATAAAGCAAACAACAAAGGGGGAAGAAGACATCCCTGTCTGCTTCCTCTGTTCAGACACAACATGTAAGAAAGGCACCCTTTCACTTAAAATGTGCCTTTGATCCCTCATATGTCCTCCTAATCAACCTTTTTATTATATCAAGGAATGCAAATGCTTCAATTGCCCTACTCATAAAATCCCAGCTTATTTTTTAAATGCTTTCTCTGCATTATGACCCATCGACAACAGTGATATTTTCTTATACTCTTCTTGCCTCTGGATTATCATTGTTCTATTAATGTTACCAAATGTTTGCCTCCCCTCTACAACCACATTGATCCATATCTATCAAATTTGGCAACATCTTTGCCATTCTTTTAGCTATTGTACACATAAACACTTTATAATCATGGTTTATAAGTGAAATAGGCCTATATAAAGCTGGATCAGATGGGTCTTTACCATCTTTAGGTATTACAGCCACTGCAGCTTTCTTCTAGGATGTAGGTGCTTCCCCTCCTTTTAGAATACTGTTAAACAAAACCTTCCAGATCTTTATCACTTTCTTCTGTCCCAGCTTTCAAACGTCCAGAGGAATACCATCTATTCCTGGAGACTTTCCTGCAGGTTGACTGTACATCACCATTTTTATCTCATCTCCCCCTATTTTAACTGCTGAGCCTCATCTACCTCCAACCTTGGCATACTTGTCTTCCATAAATACTTCCATTTGTGCTCTTTCTTGATTTCCACATTTCTCTGCTTTATACAGTGTTCATAAAATTTCAGAAATATCTGTAATACCTCTACAGGATCTCTGGTGATTTTTCCTGTTATAGACTTCCTACGTTTAGCAATAACCCTTTCTACTTTCTTTTGCCTCAGTCATTGTGCTAAACGTTTTTGAGCTCTGGAGTTATCAAAAACAGTTACTTCACAACAATCTTTCTAAACTCATACATATTATGCAGATACTCCCTTATTTTCTCTTTAGCACTCTGCTTCTTGTTCTGTGAGACTCCCCTTATTCTGAAATACTTTAACATTTGCCATCCCCTCTAAATATTCCTGTTACTTCTTAATCATATCTCTTTTTCTTTTATGTCTACCCTATCCTTAAACTCTACTTTCATTTTATCCCACTTACTAAAGAAATGTACATCTTCCCTAATAACTCTCAAATAATTTCCACTACCCATTCCTTAAATTCCTCTCTTTTTAACAGGTAGTAGGGGAAATGCCAGTATTTCATTTTTACTTTGTTACCCTGCATTTTTGTCTTCATTGTTATTAGCACATGATCTGAAATTGTTATTGGATGTGTGTCAAAGTTTTCATTTAAATGCACATATTCCTATGAAATATAATTAATGTGTAGTCTAGCCCAGTTATTTTTCCTTGGAGAATAATATGTGATGTCTCTTCTAGTTTGTACTAATGAATTTAAGTCTTCCATACCAAATATTTTCATAAAGTTCTTCAGAAATCTACCCTCTTTTATTATATGTTCCCTTCTAGGTCCCCAGATACATCTTCACTTTTGCAAATCAAATTCCAATTCCCACCTATAAGTAATATTTCCTGCTGAAAGCTGATTATTTCTCCCAAACTTTTCTTAAGCTCCATCATAGCAGTTTCAGGTGGGATGTAAATACATGCTAGCGTACACCTCCTCCCTTGCCAGAAGATGCTTACTAACACAAATCTACAATTATTTTCTTTTTTCCCTCTTCTATAACTATTGGAGCTCCTCTAGCAATTAGTATAAGTACTCCCCTTTTCCTTTGTCCATAATACTCTGCTGAATATCCCTCCTGATATTCTCTATCAACTTCACATGCTCATTTTTTCCAAGTATGTCTGCTGTAGCAGAATATAAATCTTTAACAGCAAAACTGAGATATAAATAGCTGTTAACGCACTCAAGTACAAGTGCTGGAGCAGAATTCACAATATTCATACTACTGCAATCTTACTAAAGAATAAGACAATTGATCATGCAAAAATTTACCAGTAACACTGTTTTGGGGGGAAAAACAATGCAGCAATAAATGATTAAATGAGGCTTAAATCTGGCAGTAGTTAACAGTTCTGCCACAACTGCTAATGAAATTACAAGACTAAGGCCACAGACAGGGTTCCAAATACAAACAGATAGCTTTTACAAGTGACTCTACTTATGGAGGTAAAAATGCAGTATAATGTATAATAGTGCAAAGATCTTACAGTAATTCACAAACATCCCACAATTGCAAATGAAACCACTAGACTAAGGTCCAAGAACAAACTAAAGAAAGCAAGCAGATAACTTCTGAGACAAAATATGGGAAAAAAAAAACATTGAAGTACAAAAATGTATCGCCACATGTCACTACAAGTGCAACTTAAAATATTTAAGAAGAATTGAAACAAAAGCTTTTTTCTTTTTTTTTCAACAGTTCAGGGCTTTTCACACCTCTCCAAGTCTTGCATAAAAGACCAACTGACTCATTTAAACTACTCATTTCTTTAAAATGACAATTGGGATTAATAGCAGGAAAACTACAAAACAAAACTTCCATTTGCTTCCTCATCTGTGTGAACAGAGACATTATCATCTTTTCTCACACCTGTGGTTTAATTTTCTTTGTCATTGGAAATTTTCTGAATGCTTAACTTTAACTCATTCCATGTGAACAAGCTTTAATACAGAGCCTGAATGATGAAATTAAACACAGAATAAGCAGTGGTATCCCTAGGTTTCCTTCCTTGTGATAGACGCTCAGTAGCTAGCTGATGTGGCACATAGGAATAGAAGAATCCATGGTAACATTCATCTGAAATCACTTGTTAAACATGAAAGACCATTTCACTACAATTTCCTATGAGAAAACAATAAATGCTGTGGTCTAATAATTTACATAGTTTACACATCCTGGCCAGTATACACAACATGGATAATAACTAAATCTGTCATGCTCAATGATTATGTTTTAAATGAAGTGTCAGTAAGCTACAATGTAACCAGAAGCATAGCTAGGGTGGGGCGAATGGGCAGATGCCCCAAGCAGCACATCTGCAGAGTGAAGGAGAGAAACATTGGAGAACATACTTTTTTTCTTTTTCATTCATTTTTTTTTTTTTGCTTTCATGTAGAGCATGAGGGTATTAGGGACCCCTCTGAGAAGGAGAAAGGAACACCAGACTGGAGAACATTTTTTTTTATTTAACAAGTAAAGCCAGTAGCTACAATAGAACAGAAGTGGAAGACTGAGAATGGGACAAAGGCATTTGTGCTTCTGTGAAAATATTAAAAGAAACTCATGAATACATTTCAAGAACTGCTAGCAAGTTGTGCGTATTTTGTACTGATCAGAGATCTGGATTGAATTTATTTTATTTATTTACATTTGATTACCATGAATGTCCGACTGGAGCGAGGTCCATTTACAGCGGAGGCCCGGGGAGAAAAGCTTGACATCTAACAAGTACAATGGTTGATATATAGAAAAAAAAAAAGTACATATAATACAATCTAATACAATGCAATACAATACAATAAAAATATATAACAATGCAGTCATACAGGTGTATACAGTAGTTTGTTCTATGCAAGCATGGTTTACTCATAGTTAGCTTTGGGTGGGAGTGTTTGGGAGAGAAAAATGCTCACTATCAACTTATGCAAAGAAGGAGATAACTCACAAGAACATAATATGCAGAATACATAATGGTTATGTGTAGAAGTTGTTGCATTAGAGTGTTTTTAGTACAATACTGTAAGGATAGAAGTGAGTGAAGAAAAGGGGATAGTGAGAGTGGGGAGAAGAGGAGGATATCTAAGTGATGCAAGGACATAGCCAGGACTGTGTGAGGTGTAAAAGGGGATAGTGAGAGTGGGGAGAAGAGGAGAATATCTAAATGATGCAAGGACATAGCCAGGACAGTGTGAGGTGTAAAAGGGGATAGTGAGAGTGGGGAGAAGAGGAGAATATCTAAATGATGCAAGGACATAGCCAGGACTGTATGAGGTGTAAAAGGGGATAGTGAGAGTGGGGAGAAGAGGAGAATATCTAAGTGATGCAAGGACATAGCCAGGACTGTATGAAGTGTAAAAGGGGATAGTGAGAGTGGGGAGAAGAGGAGAATATCTAAGTGATGCAAGGACATAGCCAGGACTGTGTCAGGTGTGCCTTGAGTGACTGTTTGAATAGTGATATGGAAGGAGCTGTGGAGATATTTTGGGGGAGGCTTTTCCATTTCTTAGTAATGGTATAGGAGAAGCGAGCTTTCCCTGCAGTATTGTTAGCTCTGGACACACAGAGTAGGGTTTTGCTTGATGACATCAGGGGACGGTTTGCTACGTATTGGTTTAGTAGTCGAGTTAAGGCTGGGGCTTTTTGGGGATTATTTAGTGTGTTGTAGATGAGCACTAGTTGGTGGTAGCTAGTTAATTGTGGGAGTTCTAGCCACTGTAGCTCGTTAAGGCAAGACACTGATGGTTTCTAAATGTGGAGTTATTTGCGAATTTTGCAATTTTATTGTAACATGCTTTTAGTTTATCCATGTCTGTTTTCCTGATGTGGGTTAGGATTGGGGATGCATACATTAGGGTAGACAGTAGGTGTGTTTGGGCTAGAGTGATTTGTGCTTGATCTGATAAGAACTGTTTGTGCTTGTATAGAGTACCTAACTTTTTATGGACCTTTTTTATGGTTTGAGAGATATGGACATCAAAGTGAAGATCCTTATCAATTTGTACACCTAGGAGCTTAGTATGGGGTGATGGGGAGATTTTTATGCCATTTTTGGAGGTGATAGTGAAGGAGGTGGGTGTGGTCCTGTGTTTGTTGGGGGTAAAGAGAAGTAGTTTGGTCTTGTTAGGGTTTAGAATAAGTTGGATGTCAGTAATCCATTTCTCGACAGAACAGAAGGATTCTTGGGTAAGTTTTTAAAGGGTGGCTATGGATGGGGCAGAGCAGATTAAGGTAGAGTCATCTGCGTACTGTATGAGTGCTGCGTGCAGGGTGGAGGTGTGCAGTTCATTGGTGAAAATTGTGAATAGCAGAGGGCCCAGTATTGATCCTTGTGGAACACCTATGGTGGTTGGTAGTAAAGGTGATAGTACACCTTGCCATTTGACTGACTGTTGTCTATTGGAGAGATAGTTTTTAAACCAGGAAGTAGCGGAGGGGGCAAAGGACATTGTGGTTAGGGTGTCTAGAAGCAAGTTGTGAGACCATGTCAAATGCCTTAGATAAATCTAGGAATATGGCTGATGCAAAGTGATTGTTGTTTTTCAGTTGGTTAACCTGATTGGTGAAGAACAGAAGAGCAGTAGTTGTACTATGATTTGGGTGGAAGCCATGCTGTGTGGATGAGAGGAGATTATGTGAGATTAGGAAGTGCATCACTTGAATGTGAATACATTTCTCTAGGAGCTTGAAAAGGGGGGATAGGATAGCAATGGGGCGGTAGTTTGATAGCTCATAGGAGTTGCCGCCTTTGTGAAGAGGAATAATGTATGATATTTTCCACAATTTGGGGATTTGGGCTTCTTGTATGGAGTGGTTAATGAGAACTGAGACAGGGTATGCCAAGGACTCCGCAGCTAATTTTAAGAAATTAGTTGGTAGACCATCTGCTGTGAGGGTGGTAGGTTTTTGTTTTAAGAGTAGTTTTTTTTACCATAGAGGTTGGTACAGGTGAGAATGTAAGTAACAGTAAGATATTGTTATCTATAGTTGGTGTAAGTGTAGGATTATTGTTAGTTGAGTAGATAATGTGAGAATGGATTCTGTAAAGTGGTGATTAAATTGAGAAGCTATGCTGTCATTGTTATTATTGGTGTTTGGGGCGGGGGTAGTAGTTTTGCCAGGTTTTAGAAGGGAATTGATAGCCTGCCAGAATTTCTGTGGGTTTTTGGAATGTTTGTTTTGGATATGAAGGAAGTAGTTTTGTTTATCCAATTTTATTTATTTTTTGGCCTGATTACGCAGTTGTTGGTATAGTTGTCTATTTTGGCTGGTATTGTTCTTTTTCCAATTCTTCCAGACATTGTCTCTGGTTTTTAGTAAGGCTTTAGTGGTCCTATTTAGCCAAGGGGCATAGTTAACTTTGATTCTTTGTTTTCTAATGGGAGCGACTGCATTTAGAACATTTATAAAAGTACTATTGAAATAGTCGACTGCCAGGTCTAGTGCTAGAGTTTGTAGTGGGTGCCAGTTACATTGTTGTAGTATTCTATTAAGAATTTGTGGATTATCCCTGTGCTCATTTCTAATTTCCTTATACTGTATAGGTTTGGGTATGTTTACCTGTTTTCGAAGTAGAAATGTGGGGCAGTGGTCGCTTAGTTCGTCAGGTAGGCAGCAAACATGATAGTTTTCTTTGGGGAAATTAACTAAAGTCCAGTCGAGAATATATTTTTTTTTTGTCGATTCTGGTGGGTTCCTGGATTAATTGTGTGAAACCAAATAAGTTGATATGGTTTGAGGGATTGTTGGAGTTACATGTAGACCAGTCTAGGTTTAGATCGCCTAGCATGATAGTTTCTTGGGGCAGGATGGTTGTAGCCCATTGTAGAATTTTAAAATTTATTTCTAACTTTATAGCAAAACACTGACAGCCAGTTGCTAAACAAAACAAAATACTCTCACAATAAAAACATGAGCATGAGCAACAATAAATTCTTTCCCCTTGAAACTCATGAATTAAAAACACATCTGGCAAACCATTAAACTCCAAAACACCTGTTAGGATTAGTAGAGCATATAGTAAAGCACTAATTAGCAGCAATGTGAAAGGTGTGAGAATTCAAAAGGCAAATGTGAAATGTATTTGCTGACAGTCTTTGATAGCCCAGGTGTACTGTCTGATAAAGTGACTTCAGTCACACAAAAGACAAACAAAGGCTGAGGGAATTAAACACTACAGAAAGCAACTCATTAACATTTTATGGCCTTACTCATTAGTACTACTTCAGACAAAATGTTGTAGCCCACACAAACAGTGTAGTTCACACCTGCATGTCTACAAAAAAAAAAAAAGTTAAATTAAAAATGTATTCATAGTTAAAATAACATTAAACTTGTAGATTTTGTGCTGTCTAATGTATAAAGAGCTAAATATAAACACACTATCAACATTCAGCAAAACAAGGAGACTAAGAATCTACCCAAAGAATATAGTTCATATGATAATATTCCTGTTTACATTTACAACAATCAGTTACTTCACACACACACACACACACACACACACACACACACACACACACACACACACTATCTCTCTCACTCTCTCTCTCTCTCTATATATATATATATATATATATATATATATATATATATATATATATATATATATGGATCTACTTCAGTAGATAGAATCATTATAACACCAAAGACCATTTTAGCGAGACTAAAAGACTGAAAGTACAGATTACCAAAATTGTGAAACCTTGAATCGTGAATGCTGGAATAGTATACTGCAACATGTAAATCCTTTGAGCCGTATTGCATTATTTAAGGATATGTGCCTTTAATTCCGTGTACTACATACCAGAAAAAAAACAAACAAACAACACTGAAGATGGCTGGTGTGACGTACAGCATTCCAGGAAGTATTGGAACAGTGTATCAAACAACAAAGTCTCAGAAAGGGAAAAATATGTTAATAATTGATGGTTATCTTTACCACTTGGAGAAATTGTGCAAGTCAAAGAAATATTGGGCTTGTAAATACAAATGCAGGGATAAGTGCAGAGGTAGAGCCATAACTGTCTATTTAAGTAACGGTGAGGAGTTGTGTAAGTCGGTAGCTCATAACCACGCATGGGATCCATCTGAAATATAAAGGTATTATGTTTGCAGTGAATTGAAACAAAGGGCTGAGCTATCAAGGGACACACTGTGCTAAATAGTAGACGATGTGATGGCTTCAATGTCTTTAGAGTTTGCGGCAAGTATGCCTAGCAGAAAATGTCTCCTGCAGCAGATTACTAAAGTGAGAAAGAAAGATGTGACAGGAGTAGTAGATGATTGTCTAAGTTTAGAAAATCTAGATGAAAGCTTATTTCCGCTGAAAGACAGAGTGTTTTTGTAGAAAAAGGCAATCGATCCTGTAACTAACACTGTAGTGATGGTGTTTTCTACAGTTAACTCATATGATATGTGCATAGCATCAGTTTGGCTTATGGATTGAACGTACTTCTGTAAAGGCACAGTATGTAGACAACTTTACAGTATCCATGGTTTGGTAAAATATGGAGGATACAGTAAATCTGTGCCTTTATTGTTTTCATTGATGTCAAAAAATCTTTAAAATCATATAATATGATGTGGAATTGCGTGTTTGAGTTAATGACAACGGAAAGTAATGTTAAGTTTGTGTTATGTGATTTTGAAATAGCCGCTTTAAAAAGCATGAGAATGAATATTAATGGAGCTGTGTCCAAAGGATGTTTTTTCCACTTTGGACAAAACATTTGGCGAAAACTGCAATCTCTTGGATTAGCTGGCTTATATAATAGTTCTGTTCAGTTTCAGCTGTCAGTAAAATGTTTGGCTGCATTAGCATTCTTGCCAGAAGACAATGTTTTGCCTACCTTTCAGCTATTACGTGCTGATTTCCCTCCTGAAGATACAAATTTACTAAAGTACTTTTCAGATTGGTATTTACCAGGTAAGCAGAGGAAATTCACTACCCGACATAATGTAGTGTCTAGATTAAGTACAACCAAGGTGAAAAAAAACAATAAATCCAAGTAGTAGGATAAAAACAGGAAACAAATTCGAGCAAATTCCTAGGATTTATTCAAAACCACTCCAAACGCGTTGAAATATCCAGAGAACAGCCAGAACAGTACACAGAACGAACTCACATTAACGCCTTTCAAAATACTGCGTTTTCGTATTCAAAACATGCATTTCCTCAGATCAATAACTAACTCTCCTTGGCAACTTTTTATACCATGATCAATTGAATAATTAATTAATTAACCACCAACTTAAAAGTTATTAAACCAATAAGCAACTCAACTGATATTTTCAGTTAATAGCAAAGCCCCATTATATTTTATACTTAGAGGTCTTTTCTTATAATTAATATAAAATGCTCAAATCTTTATTTCTCACTTAAATAATTAAAATCTTATTAATATAAACCATAAAAACTTTTTTATGTAAAAGAATAGCACCTTATTCATGTAATATGTAAGATTACATAGGTATTAATTTTAGAATTTAACAGTTTAAAATTAATTATTAATAATTCTGAGGGTGGAACACATATTTTTAACAAAGTTTTAAACAAAATTTTTAACAAACTGTTAATATTTTATATTTTATATATGTTATAATGCTGCTATGAATTAAATTGTAATGTTTTAAATGACCACAAGATGGCTTTTTGGCCCAAGAAATTACATACATTTTTAATCTTACATATTACATGAATAAGGTGCTATTCTTTTACATAAAAAAGTTTTTATGGTTTATATTAATAAGATTTTAATTATTTAAGTGAGAAATAAAGATTTGAGCATTTTATATTAATTATAAGAAAAGACCTCTAAGTATAAAATATAATGGGGCTTTGCTATTAACTGAAAATATCAGTTGAGTTGCTTATTGGTTTAATAACTTTTAAGTTGGTGGTTAATTAATGAATTATTCAATTGATCGTGGTATAAAAAGTTGCCAAGGAGAGTTAGTTACTGATCTGAGGAAGTGCATGTTTTGAATACGAAAACGCAGTATTTTGAAAGGCATTAATGTGAGTTCGTTCTGTGTACTGTTCTGGCTGTTCTCTGGATATTTCAACGCGTTTGGAGTGGTTTTGAATAAATCCTAGGAATTTGCTCGAATTTGTTTCCTGTTTTTATCCTACTACTTGGATGTAGTGTCCAGATTTCCACCATTGTTCCATATACAGTGCTGGAATGTCTGGGAGTTAAATGCTTTATTTTTGCCTCATACTCAAAACTCTGTAGAGGCATGGCTGAGATGTTTGTTGGGCAACTGACTTATCTGTTATGATGTTAACCTTAGCCAGAGAACAGAATACAGTGGATGAATTAAGAGTATGAATGTCTCCAGGCTGTCCACCATTGTCTAAGAAACGACGGTTATTACAGAGACAAAGACAGTTTGAATTTGTGTTAGAAAACAAGGGAAACTACACTGTCCTTGAATTCCTTAAAGCTATAGCTACACTGCTTAAAATCTGAGAGCCTTATGTTGGGGGTAATAGAACCTTTACGTAAAATCTTAAGCAAGTTTGTGTGTCATATGTACTTTGAAAGATGGGAATCAATTTGACTTAAATCACTACTGTTTGTTCATATGAACTTCGGTTTCTAGCACAGGAGTCACTATCACTGAATTGAAAAAAGGGTGTTTTAAGGAAGTTTGGTTTGTATTATCACAGTACATGGAAGCAGTACGTCACATCATCTGAATTGCTGCTTTTGGTGTTTTGTGATTCGGTTTAGTGATGTTTCAGTTATCTGGTTTCAGTCTCCTGTGGTTTGCTTATATGAATATTCGGTATTTAGCATTTTCAGTCTTTTAGTCTCGCTAAAATGGTCTTCGGTGTTATGATGACTCGATCTACTGAAGTAGATCCACATATATATATATATATGTGTGTGTGTATAAAATGTATATACACATACACACACAATCATAAGTTACAGTCCCTTGAATGACTTGTACACATCAGATATTTGCTTGTGATCAAATGAATGAACACATATATAATAAATGACATAGAAGTGTATTTCAGCTCTCTGCTGTGTGAATCATACACTGCAACTCATTGTAACCCCCCCCCATGTCTTCCCAATATCTTAGCTCAAGAATCAGAGACAAACACCCAAAATCGGGTACAAATTTTAAATATTGGTTTTATATACTTAGAAAGTTGCACTGGAGGTGTTGCATTAGTTAGCATTTTCTTAAGGATATGAAGTCTTAAAAGGAAAGTGACGCAGATTTTTCCACTGCTTAATTGTTTTGGTAAGTAAGTCATGTGATCTTATTGTTTACAGTCAGTCAGCTTTTCAACTAACAGCTCAAGTTTCACTACCGTTGGGGGGAAGGGTTAGTTGCACAGCAAGAATGCTAACAACTTCCTCTGTGTGCTCCTTTTATTTACACTCCCTTACTGACAGTGAGGTTTCATCACTTTAGTGTAAAGCTTACTGAACCAATGAAAGTCTGCTGTATATTTGTTTGTAGCTACTGTAAATAGTTCATTCTTTCACATTCACACACAGACGTGTGTGTGTGTGTGTGTGTGTGTATTTCACACACACACTTTTTACACACATATACACACACACACACACACACACACATATATATATATATATATATATATATGTGTGTGTGTGTGTGTGTGTGTGTGTGTGTGTGTGTGTGTGCATGTGTGCGTGCATAGGTGTCCACATTGGTGCAGCAGTTAGCGGTGTCATCTCACAGCAAGAGGTTCTCCAGTTCGATTCTCGGCTGAGGTGCCTTCTGTGCAGAGTTTGCATGTCCCCCCTGCGGATGAGTGTGTTTCCTCCCACATTCCAAAGATATGCAGTAGGTAGATTGGACACTCTAAATTGGCCATAGGTGCAAGTGTATGTGTGAGTGAGTGGTATGGATGAAGTACTGCTGTAGAGCTAGCCTGGCAGTGTAAACCTTGGCTCGAGATGATTGTCACTGTGACACCCCGACCCCATGTGCAAAATGAGAAAAAAGGGGTTGAGGATGGATAGAAAACACACACACACACACACACACACACACACACACGTCAATTACAGCCACATGCAGGACTGTACACCTGAAATATTGTTTGAGATCAAACGAATGAACAAATTAATAAACAATGGGCCAGAAATGTATCCCAGCTCATTGCTGTTAGAACTATACAGTGAAATTACTCTCTTCCCTGTCAACTTCTCAGCTCAAGAATCTGAAACATAGACACTAAATCATGAACAGATTTAAAATATTTTTTTCATATGCTTAAAACATTGCTAGAGTAACAAGCTTTGCACTAGCAAGAATTTTCTGAAAGATACAAGTTTAAAAGTCAAATGTCTGTCATTATTAAGTGATCACAGTCCACAACATTTTGCCAGAACCCACTAATTTTACAAGGAACCCCTCAATATCTTTTCTTGGCAACTCTGGACAAAGGCAAAAATAGTAGAACAAATTTTTATTATTTTGTGTATTTATTAACCAGATAAACCCACTAAACAAAGTGTCAATTTTCAAGGGTGACCCAGGAGCACTTTTTGGTTAAGTGAAGTCACACAGTAGGCAAATGGAGGTGAAAGGATTTAAACTACAGAATCAATGTTAATATCTTACAGCCTTAAGTGCCAGACAACTCCAAATAACTTAAAATCTTAACAGAACAATGTGTCACATTGGCATGCATTTTCCAGAACAATAAAAAATTAAGAAAGGGCAATCACTGGCATTACTGACTGTAATTGTCAGTGATTTACCAGAAAAAGAACTTAATGGCTAGCAGGACATAAATATGAGGCAAAATCACAGATCCTCTACAAAATAAGAAACTGATAAGAAGCAAGTAATGTGCCCCTGAGAATAAATCACTTGGAAATGACTTATCATGTCATTCCGTGCCAGACACTGCAACATTTTGTTAAAATGTTATCCTTGATTTAATTAAATATAGTTACAACACTTAATCATAAATATAATGTCTTAAATCATATTTAAAAAAAGAAATGCGGATTTTGTGCAGAACAAGATAATTGTGGAAAATTGTGGATGCAATTTTCCTGTGGCCCTACTTATTGCCAGTGACTGTGGATAACACTGTATTACAATATTATGGTAATAAAGGGATTAGCTGCTGTGTAAATTCCAATTTACAGGAATTATCAAGCATTTCTGTGTGACTAGTCATGTTAAATGATTGCAGCAGCAGGTTTGGCTGCACTGTTGGAAATTGCATTACTGGTAGAGATTTTCCCAACTTGGAACGTGTGTGTTTTTAAAGAGCACTGATACATTGCACAAATACATCTGAATCTGATGAGTAGTATATTAGCAGGGAAGGGTGATTTCAGCACCATCAGCTGCAGTACCAATGGATCATATGTGTCTGAATTCCTGTGAGTTTCCCCATTAAGACCAGCTGGTATTCCAGTCTTCACATTTTTATGAATGGCACACATTTATGGAGGAGGGTGATGTGCATATGTAATCCATGTGTTCTTGATGAATGGCAACAGGCTTTGGTACATCAGTCAATGGTGTACCAAGCCTGCTCCACAGAACACAGGATTTATGAATACTGCCCAAAAATGGCATGCTATTCTACTTGTAGACTCTGTAAAATATGTTCAAGGCAAGAGCAGGTGGCAAACAAGTGAATGTCAAGTCAATTAATTGCATTAATTAAAAGGAGTGATTAAAAACAAAACAAAACCACTGAAACATCACTGACAGCAGATTTCAGAAGGCATATTGCAAGTATTTTTCCAAAATTTCCTATACTTTTAAATGAAGTTTCTCTCCATTTCCTGGTATTCATTTGTCTTCCTGCCTCACTTTCTTACTTTGCTTGGTCATCAGGAAGGAACCCCAGTAGCCTCTCCAAACATGTTTTCAGTAGCGTCAGGCAAGCCTTCTGAACTTTATCAGTCATTCTAGCTACTGCACCACCATATTCTTAAAAACATCTCTGACATCCAGCCAAGCTACTTAGTCTGGCATGAGAATTATGTAGAAGCTAGAATTTCTCAGATCTCCATCTTTGTCATGTGGTTTCAGTGTGTAGTGCCATACACAGCAGGGCAATAAATTACTTCAGAGGTTCCAGTCACCCAATCTCTCTTGACTAGCCACACTACTACATATTGGTGCATTATTTACCACAGTACATCATTACTCTAAGTGCACTTCCCATCTAGGCCATTTTTATAACTTTTTCAAATCATGCTTATGTACTAAATGATAGTAACGCTGCTGTGCTCATTTTAAAGCTGTCTTTATTGTTATTTAGGTCCAAATTTAGTTTGCAAGACGCAGCAGAGTGGGCTTCGAAAGAACAAGTAGTGAAGAGTAAACATATATCAGATGTAAAAGCCTGGATATCCAAGAGCCATCAGCATGTACTGTACAGCAAAATACAGTATTCAACACAGCAAAATACATGAGTGTTTTGTATGGGGAAAGAAAGAAAACCACTCGTTGTAGGTTGGCAGCAGTTATTCATATACCCCAAACAACTAAATTTATTCTACAGTATCCTGTATGACATTAATGACTGATTAAATTTAGTGGCTCCATCACAAGGAACACACTAGTAGAACAAAAAAAATGGACAAGTACTAGAGGCTGTTAAAGTGACAGTTTTGTGTGATCGATGGAAAATGAAGTGTCAAAAAAGATTAGAAATATAACTAAAAGAGGGTTAGAAAAATAATTAAACAAGTATGTCAGTTCAAATCAGATTGTTGACTAACATTGATCTGGGTTCAGTTAATGGTCAGTGAATTGCTGGAAGGTCTAAATGGTCATGTTAATGATGGCCAAGAAAAAAGAAATTAGGAATCATAAGTCACTAGGCTAATAGCCCTACAGCCTTTTCCAGCCTAGCCATTCATGCTTCAAATTTCCCAATTATCAATGCCTACAAGCTAGAATAGCTTTGGTATATGCCTTTGACTTAGGGCATCTACAATCTGCCCCTGTTCATATGGGCCACAGGTGACAAGCCAGGAGTGATTTTGCAATTTCCCATCCACTGGTCCAAATTGCATTTGGTTATGCTTAGGGAAGAGCTCTGTTTCACAAGAATGGGGAGTAATTTCCAGAGAAGGGATAATCTCTGAGACACACAACTATTCCTCTAACATGTTTTGTTTATGTCACAGACAAAACTTAGATCCATAGATTGGATAATTCCAGTGCTGTTTGTTTTGTGAATGTGTAGCAGATCCATCAGGGCTGGATTGGGGAATGCTTTGTAGGTTAGGCATAGATCGCCCCCTCAGTAGTCTGTAGGAGACCAAGTACAGGGACAGGGCTTTGAGGCCATCCGCATAAGACATATTCTTTACACCCTGTATTCTTTTAGTGAGAAACCTCTGTGGCTGCTCTAGTTGTAGCAAATACTGGTCAGATACATGCTGAAGGGTGACTTTTACTTGATTATTGGTCTAACGAGGACTGAGTACAATGGGGCTATGATCCTCTTAGATTGAGATGCCATGCCCTTATTTATAGATTGCACCACAGAGAAGGATTTTTCTCACTACCATGGACACAATCAAAGTTCAGCTTACTATCAATCTGAGTTCCCAAGTCCCTTACCACTGGGTTTACTCTTGGGGGGCGGGGGTTATCAATGTTGTAATTTACAGAGGTAGTCATCTTCCCAAAGGGTATAATTATGCATTTTTTGCACTGAGTTATAGGCCATGGTTCTGACACCAGATATTTGTCTGTATCATACCTTCCTGGAGGATATCTGCATCTTTGGAGGATTCAGTAATTGCACCCAGCTTGAAGTCATCAGCAAATTTAGTTAGCCAAAGGCCCACTACATTTGCCTTGACTTGAGAGAAGTATATTCTAAACAGGAGAGGTCCCAGTAACATGTGGGACACCACTAACAAGCCTCTTGGTGGAGGTTGATTCCCTCATCCTAACTTCATATGTCCTATTTGTGAGCCATTTGGCTATCGAGTGACATAGGGATTTATGCCTAAAATAATACCCGAGTGTGGTACTGTGTCAAATGCCTATCAGGTCAAGGTAGGCAGTATGTACTGTTTTGTCCTTGTCCATGGCTCTAGTGACCTTCTCGAAAAAGTCCAAGAAGTTTAGTAGGTATGATCTGCCATTAACAGAACTGAACTGGGATGGGTCCAGTGTTAGAAGATTTCTTATGTCTTTGTTTATCAGGCTCCCAATAATTCTTTCCATTCTTTCCATGGGTCTTGCATATAAGACTAGTGAAACTTATGCATCTCTAGTTCCCTGGGTCTGACGGTCCACCTTCGTGTAGAGGGATGACTGTTGTAGTCCTCTATTCCCTAGGGATGAAGCCTGAATGGAGGGTGTAGTTGAAAAGAGATTGCAGAGGGCCTGATAGGTCATATTTCAAGATATTTCAAAGAATAGTAAAAAAGATGTACCTGGAACCATAAATAGTAAAAAAGTATGTTTAATTGGTTTTCCACCCAGCTGCTAAAATCAGTTCAGTCAAAGTGCATGCAAATGCTAAAAACTCAGCATCCAAATGCAGTTCAGTCAAAGTGCACACAAATGCTAAAAACCCAGGATCCAAACGCAAGTGTGAAAAAATCCTTTCACCCAGTGGGCATCATCAGGCAAATGGCAGGTGAATTGCATGGATAAGTATATTTAGCATTTCAAAGTCACATGATTAAAAAGTCACATGTTTAGAAGAAGTCATATGATTCAAAAAGTCCATGTTTAAAAAGATCCAGTGAAACACATTGAGATTATGTATTGTAAATCAAAAAGTAAAACAGTTAAAATTATTGTATATATTTGTATAATAATATATATAAGGCATTATATATATATATATATATATATATATATATATATATATATATATATGTATGATACAATTTATAAGAACAGCAGGTAGATGAATATCATCAGACTTGGTTATGCAGATGTTTAAAGTGCAGTTTAATGGTTACCATTTCATTAAGTCTTTGCAATAAGTGTGCTTTAAATCTAAAAATCCATTTCAATTCTTCATGCTCAGTTAACAATTTAATGTCTCCTCCTCTTAATGGTCATGGTATGACTTAAAGGTATGTGTTGCATCTGTTTCAGTAATGTGTTTATAAAGTGCGTTAGTCAAAACTTTTCTGTTGATATCAGATATGTGCTGGCCAATCCTCTCTTTCAGTTTTCTATTTGTCTTGCCTATGTAATATGCATTATATTTTGCATCAAGAAGCATAGTAGACTATGTTTCTTGTGTTACAATTACCATATGCTTTAAGGGTAAAATTGTTCCCTTGGTTGTGTACATAACTGAAAAATGCCTTATGGTTATTCTTAGCCTTGGAGGCAATTTTTGCCTCGAAGTTGGCTTTAGTGGACTTGATAAATACCCTAAGTTACTTACTGAGACTGATGAGGGAGTTTCTTGTCGTTTGTGCTTAGCCCTTCCTATTTTTGGACAAGATTTTCTTTCTCTAGTTGTACAACTTATTTATACTGGGGGTCCACTAAGGTGCTTGTTTTAGGAGTTTGTCCTCAGTTAATTTTGGTTTGGAACTGATGTTTCTATGCAGTTATTTACATGCTTGTACAGGTTTTCCATAAACATTTCTGCATAGGCCACTGTCTGAATTTTGGGGGGGGGGTCTTGGAATTTAGCTATATCTTCACTTAATAGCAGGTGGTTAGCCTTGAAGAAAGTCCTTAAAGGTTCTGGGGTTTGCTAAGAGTTCAGCCTTTATATTTATTTCAAGGGTTACTGCTTTGTGATCTGATCTGACCAGTGAGGGCATTACATGGGGTTGGCGATGCAGTGTTCCTTCATATTTGTGAATACCAGATCTAGGATATTTGCAGCCCAGTGCAGACTAGCTGTACCAGGGTGTTTACATTGTCAAAAATCTAGGAATATTTGAGCCTGCGTGTTAGTGGTTGAGTATGAATGTATATAATTTTGTCTAAGCTCAACTTGTCTAAACTCAACTCATTGAAACTCAGCCCACTGAAACTCATTTCATCTAAAATAGCACAATTAAAAAAATTATAACAGATGTTTTTGTACATTGTAAAATTATTATTTTTTTATTACTGGTATGAGTTTTCTTACAGAAGTATGAGAAATATTGCAGTTTGCTTTATTACAGTGGTCTGTATTGTGCAAGCTGGTAGTGCACTTCCAGTGTTTTTTCCCTTTCTTCCACTGTAGTGTGGCTATGGAGTTGATATATATAATTTAAGGTGTGTGTGGAGGCACAGCCCCCCACATGGAGGGTGCAGGAGGCTTGCCCCACTGCAAAAAAATCTATATTTTTTTGAGTTGTGCTAGTTTTGATGAAATGATTTTTGATGAGCTGGGTTTACACAAGTTGGGTTTTTGACAAAATAAAATGTATCCATATACAGATATATATCTATATATATGGGTGTAAAGCAACTGGTCAACAGGACAGCACTCCAACACCCAGTAGATTGAAGTCATAACATCAATTTCACAAATAGCATGCTCTCCCATGCTCTGGGAATTAAACTGGAGTGGACTAAACCAACAGCAAGTGTTTTTGCATGGGAGCAAGCCCTCCTGCACCCCCCCATGGGGGACTGTACCCCCATACCTCATGCTAATTATGTATACTTAGTTACTCCACAACTGTACAATCCCCGGGAAAAGGAAATATCCCCCTACCCAGAGACTGCTAATTATGTATACTTAGTTACTCCACAACTGTACAATCCCCGGGGAAAGTGAATATTCCCCTACCCAGAGACTGTCAACATCGCACACCTATCGACCATCTGTGTTGAGTACACACACACACACACACACACACACACACTGTCAACATCCCACACCTGTCGACCATCTGTGTTGAGTACACAAACACACACAATAGCTGCAACAAAGACCCAGCCAAGCTAGTCTTCACCATGTAATACCTTAAACCTTCTGTAGTAGAGTTCATACTTTAGAAACACAGAGTTTAAAAAAAGCGTGACATTCATGAAAATTAGGGTGCCTGAAAAATATCCCAAAACAACATTCAAACCAATGGGCGAAAAGGTCACACAGACAAAATATTTAGTAAAAACTGCAGGAAAGACTTATATAAGCTACAGTCTTAACTGTGTGATATCATAAACCTCCTGCTGTAGAGGCCCATGGAATATATGCAAATGACCCCTTAAAGGCATCTCAGTGTTTCAGCTACATGGCTTACTGAATGCCCAAGATTATTTTAATTTTGTAAGTCTTTATGAGTACATTCAGGCCAATAAAGCCAAACCAATTTAGCTGTAGACATGCATGTTCATTTTTTTTTTTTACCTCATCAGTACAACATAAGATTATCAGTGAATGTTATAGCTTGGCTGAACCTGCTTTTACTGAATGGTTTTGTCTGTGTGGCCTTTTACCCTTTGATTTGGATGCTACTAGGGAACGGGTCTCCACAACAGGAGGTTTAAAATTTTATGAAGTGAAGACTCCAGCTTGGCTGGGTCTTTCTTATAGTTTTTACTGAATGGTTTGTCTATGTGATCATTTGCCATTTGGTTTGGATATTATTTGTGATATTTTGCAGGCACCCTAATGTTTATTACATCAGGCTTGATTTTAAGCTCTGTATTTCTTAAGTATAGCCAAACAATCAACTTATGCAATACTGATGAAGTTATAGAAAAAAAAACTGTGTGCCATGAAGTTTGGATCCCAAGTATGATAAGCTCCTTAACAGGGGATGGAGATGCAGTGTCCCTTAAATAACTGATTAACCAGTAAGTGCTAGGGAAAAACCTGCACTCCTTACAAATGTTACAGAGAAATAGCTGACACATGCTCCCTGATGGCATAATAAGGAAAAACCCAGGATCATGGATGTGTCTGGGTTAGGTCAGATTCACCTATGGGAAAATTGAAAAAGGAGTTGTTACTAGCCAAACTGGGAACCTAATGAATCTTGGAGGTATGCACCTACTGTGTAAGGCATCAAACCAGCCTCAGTCACCTAAGAGACCAGTACCAGGTCCAATGAGGTAAGAAGGATGCATATCAGAAGCCAAGCACAGAAGTGCAGCCAGTTGTCCTCTCAGTAATGGGGGATATCTGTGGCTAGAAAAGGGAAGGTTTTCTGTACTTAGGACCCTTAGGATATGAAACCACACCCACTCAGTTAACAGGCCATTTTGTTTTCTTCCTCCTCAAACTCTATCATGTGCAGAGTCAGCAGGAATGGTGATAAAATGTACAAGAAACTTACGTCATTGAAAAGAGAACACATCTACCATTACTTACATTTCCTCGATTGCACTAAGAGGAGAAGGAATAATCACAATCTTCCAAGTGGCAAACACACCAATCTCTAGAGTGACCCACTTGTGGAAGATCCTAACCAGGCACTACATCTGAATGTACAACTCCAGCAGAGGACTAAACTTTGCCAGTTCATTTTGAAAATTGGTTAACTGATGGCCCTATCTATGCTCTCGTGCCAAATAAGCACTTCACCAAAAGAATGTTGTAACCTTGCTCCTCTTGCCTGTTTGACTACCCCATGGGAAGAGAGCAGACACACAGACAACTCTATGCTCAAGGTCATCAGGAGTAGATGGACTGGTCTTAGGTCCAAACAGCTGAAATGGTATAAGACTAAGTGTAGTCCAGAGTTCATGACTCTATATTGGGTTCAGTTGTATAAAGGAATACCAACCAGAAGCTGACTACTCTAGGCACAGTAACATTACCCTGACATTAAAATATATTCCAGAAGTGTGTGGTATTTCTGAAGCCACAGACACCTTACAGTCCCATGTGAATTGGCATGCTCAGGTGTGCAAGCACAGTCACAGAAAAAAAACTATAGTCATTAAGCCAATAAGGGACAGCAGAGTCCAAGTCTGCACTTTGTGATGCATCCTTACCCATTTGTCCGAGGACAAGGCTTATTATATAGCAACAAAAGCAATGATCATTATTCAAACTGTAGACTGTGAAAAGGGCTGGCTTAGGAGATGGTCTCATTTATATAGCCGGTATCTTAAATCACAGTATGCATCAAAAGGTGTGCAAGGATGTTTCCAAATATGGAATCATCTAGTTTTTGCTGACATCCAGTGAAGATGAATCCAATCATGTACTCATTAACAAGGGTCACTGATGTTAAATACGCCATCCAGGCAACTAGAACAAACATAGTCAGATAGCTCCAGTTATTGTAATATTAAGGGGAAAACCAAAGCTAGAAGTACCTCTGGTGGAAGAGATTTCCTTCATGAGAGCATCTTCTCCTCATCTGGAGAGATATATCCAAAAAAAGATAGTACAGTTGTGTAAGAAAACCTACCATAACACTAGATATTATAATAGATCACTGCTGTAATAGCCTAGGCTATTTGAGGTCCTATCTTTCTTCCACTGGCCAGCATTTCAAAGCTTAAGGGGGCCCTCTATGCATTTTAACTGTCAGAAGCTTGAGAGGAGATCCATTATAAAGACAAGGCACAAAATCCTCCAAACATTCTTGTCCCAAGAAGGGTGGCTATAGCCCTGAAAGGAAAAATGCTAGAACATGTAACACGAGTGCAACTATGTACACAAAGACATACACATCCACATACTGATAATACAAAAAAAAAAAAAAAAACTAAAGGAGGAGCATCAGGAGAAAATGGATACTGCAACAGTGATCTATTAGAGCATGTACAGTTATGGTAAGTTTACTCACGCAACTGTAGTATGTTCAACATTAGATCACTATTGCAGCAGCCTAAGATATTTGGGTAGATTATACCAGAAATACAGAAGGGAAGAGAGAGAAAAATAAGAATTCAGGAGTCCACAGAGAATGTCCTAGCAAAGCCTATTCTGGATCTGGGAAAGGAATGAATTAAGTTTGTAGTGCTTTGTAAACATATGTACAGAGGAACAATTGGTGCATCAAGAATATACCTAAAGCCCATCCTTTTTCAGAAAGCCATTGAAGAAGCCAAAATCTTTGTGGAATGGGCCCTAACTCTGGCTGGAAGTGGCCTATTATGGTGAGTGTAACAATAGGAAGTACTCCCATCCATGCCAGGAGAAGTAGGGCAGTGGATGTATGATTTGTGCCAGCACAGCTAGCTGGAATTTTGTAAATAATTATATGTCATTTGTATATCAAACTGATTTGTACAGATGCTTGTGCTGAAAATGTATTTGTCAGGTTTGCCTGTGTTAAAATGTATCAACAGTGCAACC
Organism: Protopterus annectens; assembly: GCF_019279795.1. NCBI lineage: Eukaryota > Metazoa > Chordata > Ceratodontiformes > Protopteridae > Protopterus > Protopterus annectens. Next base: position 464,191,500 of record NC_056725.1, read on the forward strand.
TGCTAGAATGAAAAGAAATGCACATGTATTATTGCAACTGAATTAAGCATGCATGTTTTAACAGAGGATACTGGGACAGCAGAGGTTAACCAGCTAGCTTACTTTAAGAAAAATAAGGGAAATATAAATGAGCTGTTAAAGCATTAAAATGTTACCCCACAGTGCTGAATAGGATCAGAAATGGAGGGTCCAGAAGAAGCCTTTGTTCATTAGCTCAGTAAAAAGAGGGGAATCCCAGGCATTGCCATAAACATTTAGATGCATATTGTAACTATCCAACCATCTATGTTAAATTCCTGTCTCAGCTTCAAAGGGGGACACTGTGAGAACCCAGAGTTAGGTGACCAGATGAGGTCATTCTGTAAGCAATCTTGGATTTTATTTTACAGGGAGTAATCTCTGAGAATGGGTTATTCTGTTTTAGGGAACCTCAATAGAAAGACTGCTCACATATCACAGTGTCTTGCTCTATCAAGTAAGTTATTAGGGAATAGTAAGTCTTCTAGATTCAGTCAGGGATATAATAAAGCCTAGTTTAAAGATTGTTTTTTCTTTATTTGTATGAGTCTGTCCATCAGTGTTATTTTCAATATTTCCTGTGATTTGAACTCCGTGGTTCACTGTAAATATATATTTAGGATTTTCTTGTTAGTTTATTGTTTATTATTTATTATTAAATATATTTAAACTTTTCATTGTGGCTGGTCCTTTTTAGAAAATATATAAGCTTTGAGAGTATTTGCACATATTTATTTGGTGATAACTCTGGCCACTCCTGAAAGCCTTGCTGTTTGTCAACATTACCATTTGTATTAATATTAACTTCACTCAGCACAACTGAGTACCCTTTTAAAAGCCTTATAGTAACTGACTGGTGGCAGTGAATCTACCTTATAATCTTGGCAAAGTTGTTAGCATGGGTAATCTGTGCCAGCCTTTCCTAGGAGCGCGCACGTGTGTGTGTGTGTGTGTGTGTGTGTGTGTGTGTGTGTGTGTGTGTGTGTGTGTGTGTGTGTGTGAAAATTAAATCTCAAAGAGTGTGTGTGACAGCTACTTGGGTGAGGGACATGAAACACTGGTTTCACAGTGCCAGTGGGGGCCTTATTGGGGACCTGGGAAGAGGCAGATAGAAACACTCAGACACCAGGCTGTGTGTGTGCTGTGTGTGTTCTTAAGGGAAATTGTGTTTGCTGCAGAGAGGTCTGCATCTAGAAATACTGTGTGTGTCCATTTGTATTCCAAGTCCACATCCCTCTCCATTAAGCTCCTTGATTACTGGCCCAGCATGGGGACGTCACTTATTGGTGAGCAGTGTTGGGATATTAATTAAATTCATGTGGCCTGTAAACGGTTGTCACTAAAAAGGTGTACTATCAAGCAGCCACAAAGTAGACATTCAGAGTTTCATATCACAATGGTTTTATTTATTTGCTTTTTGTTAGCTTAGTTAGTCAGGGAGAACAGACAAGGATGTCATCAGAGGATTATGGCAAGCTGACAAGGAACCAGTTGGTTGAGATCTGCCAAGCCAAAGGACTGGTTCATGCCGGCCTGACTAAAGAGGAAATGGCTGCAGCCTTAATCACAGCTGCAAAGACCAGCAACCAGGAAGACAACCAATCTAGCATTAGGGATGTACAGCTCTCAGAAGCAGGACAGTTCAACTTTTCATCAGATGACTTAAAAATCCATCTGGAGTTAAAGAGACTCAAACTGGAGGACAAATGTTTGGAATTAGAATTAGCAGAGTGAATACAGCATTTGGAGACTGAAGAGAAAGAGAGACTGAGATGTTTGGAATCTGAAGAAAATGAGAGGCACAGGCAGCATGAAAAGGAAATGATGACTCTTCGTCAGGGTAATGGAGGCAATGGGGAAGAGAGTAACTGTACCCCAAAAGCAATAAATGTCAGTAAACTTCTTCCTCAGTACCAAGAAGGTGATACTTTTGATAGTTTTATTCATATATTTGAAAGAGTATGGAAACACTATAATGCTGATTGAGGGCTCTGGGTACAGTTCTTCACCCCCTTACTAAATGATAAAGCTGTAACTGCTGTTTCTAAATTGTCTGATACTGACTGCTTAAACTATGACACAGTTAAAAATGTTTATTGGAATGTTTTAAGTTAACACCCGAAGCTTACAGAAAAAAGTTTTCCGAGTATAGATCCAAGGCAGATGAAAGTATGTGTGATTATATTGCTGACTTAAGCACTTATTTTCATAGGTGAGCCAGTGGGTGTCAGGTCACCACTTTTCAAGGGCTAGCAGACATTTTAGTGAGGAAACAAGCCCTTAGCAATTTGCCTGAGGATGAGGACATGAGTATCTGGTTGGCAGACAGAGAATGCAACTCTGCAGATGAGCTGGAGAAAAAGGGGATCTATACTTAGCAAGCAGGGCATCACTGCACAGGAAAGGGATACCCAGTGCTGCACATGGATATAAGGGAACCCATGGTGGGCAGAGTAAACCTCCCCAACAGAGTCTGTCAGTAACAGGGGAAGCCACTAGTTCAGATATAAGGCCAGGATCAAGGGTTAAATGTTTTAAATGTAACCAGTGGAGCCATGTAACATACAGATGTCTATGGAGGCAAGGTGGGGAACAAAACATGTGGGAGCCAGCAAGTGGGGATAACAGAATACCAGTGGAAAGTTGTCTGGGGACAACAGGGGTACCAAACTACCACCAGAGTTTGTACCCTATCTTTGTGTATGGAAAACAGGCAGCTGGCAATAGAGACGCAGCCTCTGATATAACCATCGTGAAGCCTGCAGTGGTTTAAGAGGAACAGTACTTGCTTGGGCAGTCCACTCCATTCAGAGCTTTAGGAGGGATCCCATTTCAAATGCCATTGGCCAGGGTTCACCTTGACTGGGAGGGTGGAAAAGGAAGGAAGCCAGTAGGTGTGATTGAGGATATCCCTGCAGATGTCTTGATAGGGAATGATTTTGATAATGCAGTACATTGTATGCATGCAGTGACACAAAGTCAGGCTTGGAGACAGGCATGTTGGTCTGGTAGCCTGGGGGAGACCTAGACAGACTGCACCACTGATGCCAGGACTGGTGATGTGGCTAATGCAGAGAGAGAAAGCTACCCTGTAGCAGTGAGCCTGAAGATGAGTCACAGCTGCTGGTAGGTATTGATGTTCCCTTGGACAGGGTGACTGCAAGGGCAGAGGTGAGTGGTACTACCCAGGCTGACAGTGAGGGACCACTGTCAGAAGATACCTGACTTCCTGTGGAAGGGGAGCTGGGAAAAGTCATAAAGACAGAGTTGAGACAGGCTCACCTCTCAGACCCTAAATTACAAGGCTTGAGGAAGGCATCTAGGGAGGCACCTGATTCTCAAGGAAAACAGGAGTCTGTATACTGGAACAAAGGGTTACTGTATAGAGAGTGGACCCCTGAGGGAGGGCTAGAAGGTGAGGTAATACAGCAGATGGTAGTGCTCAGAGCCTGCCATCTGGCACTTCTAGCCATAGCCCATGACATTCTTTTTGAAGATTATATGGGCATGAAGCATACCAATATATGTGTTATGCAGAACTTTTATTGTCCTGGGATTGCCAGGGATGTAACAGAGTACTGCAGCACCTGTGAGCAGTGCCAAAAAGCAAGGCAGGAGACATGGTCAAAGCTCCTTTGATGCCTTTACCTGTGATTGAGAAGCCATTTCAGAGGGCAGCTATGGATATTGTGGGGCCTCTGAGTACCCCAATTTCCACAGGGAAGAAGTATATCTTAGTGGTAGTAGATTATGCTACTAGATACCCTGAGGTGGTGGCTCTAGCCTTCATCAAGACAGAGAATGTGGCAAATGCTTTGCTACAGATTTTCAGCAGGGTAGGTTTCCCAAAAGAAATACTTACTGACAGAGGTGCTAATTTCATGTCAGATCTGCTGGCTTGTCTGTGGGAGTGCTGTGGGGTGGAGCACCTAAAGACAATCCCCTACCATCCCTAGCCTAATGGTCTTGTGGAGAGGTACATGCATTTGCAGAACAGTTTGAGAGAGAGAGTGGGACAAATATTTGCCCCGTCAGTTGTTTGTTTACAGAGAAATACCCCAATAATCCACATTTTTTTCATCTTGTGAATTGCTGTATGGGCATAGGGTGATGGGACCTTTAGATATGATTCATGATGCTTGGGAGGGTGAGTGTGAATCCCACAAGGAGTCTGTTGTGGCATATGTCCAAAACCTCAGGAGAAGGGTTAGGGAACTTATGGGCTTGGCCCAGGAGAAACTGGCAGAAGCACAACAGCAGTGGATGGCAGGAGGAGTCTGAGGGGGATCTGGTGACTGATCTCCTTAGAGACACTCAGACTGACACCTCAGTGGAAGGGGTAGCAATGTCCCAGTGGCTATCCTCTACCAAGTTTCAAGAAATCTTAGCAGTGTTACAGGATTTTGGAGACATGTTCACTGGGAAACCAGGGTGTACCCACCTGGTGCAGCACTATGTTGATACAGGGCCCCAAAGACCTGTCAAGCAGGCCACTTACAGGGTGCTTCAGTGAGTCAGACAGACTCTGTGGGAGGAGATGCAGGAGATGTTAGAATTGGGAGTAATCCTGGAGTCCAGCAGTCCCTGGGCCTCCCCAGTAGTGCTGGTACAAAAGAAGGATGGCAGCATCAGTTTCTGTGAGGAATAGACTAAATAGTCATACAGGGTCAGATGCCTACTCCATGCCTAGGACAGATGAAGTCTTAGAGAAGCTGGGTGGGGCTAACTATCTGACCACTATTGATCTGACCAAGGGCTACTGGTAGGTGACCTCGTCTCCCCACTCTAGAGAGAGGTCAGCCTTTGTGACTCCTTTCGACTTGTATGAGTTTCACAAAGATGCACTTTGGGATGAAAATTGCCCTATCAACTTTCCAGAGGATGGTAGATTGTATCCTAGCATGAGCAGGAAATTATGTCCTTGTTTACCTAGATGATATTGCCATCTACAGCCATTCCTGGCAAAAGCACCTTCAGCATTCCAGGGAGGAGCTGGGCAGACTACAAAGGGCAGGGTTGACCATTAAGCCTAGTAAGTATCAGGTGGGTATGGCAAAGGTCTCCTGCCTGGGACATAGGGTGAGAGAGGTAAGATCAGGCCAGAACCTGCCAAAGTGTAAGCTATTCAGGCATGGCCTGGCCCTGTTACCAAAAAGCAGGTGAGGGCATTCTTAGGGACAGCAGGATACTATAGAAAGTTTGTTCCCAATTATAGTACAATAGCTGCTCCCCTCACAGACCTGACAAGGAAAAACAGGTCAGATAAGGTAGTATGGATCCCAGCATGTGAGCAGGCATTCCAGAAGCTTAAAGGAGGAGCTATGGGAGGATCCCCTATGTTTGCCAGTCCAGGTTACAGCAAATAATTTGTTGTGCAGGTGGATGCTTCAAACCATGGGATGGGGCTATACTGAGACAGGTTTCCTCAGAAGGAGACGAGCACCCAGTGGTATATCTTAGCTGTAGACTCCTACCTAGGGAGGAATGATATGCAGCTGTAGAAAAGGAATATCTAGCCATAGTATGGGCACTGCAGAAACTTCAGCCTTATCTGTATGGAAGGAAATTCACTGTAGTTACAGACCACAACCCCTTAACATGGCTACATAGAGCCAGCCAGCAAAATACCAAGTTATTAATAAGGTGGAGCTTAGAACTGCAGGCATATGACAGTACAACTCTGTATTGGGGTCAGCAATACCAACACAGATGGACTTTCAAGACCGGGAATGGGGTAACATATTCCCAAATAGGCTTATTTTTCTCAAGCCATATTTCTCATGGGTCATTTGAAAAGCTAGTTTGAGTCTTCAAAGGAGGGAGAGGTGTGATGATAGGAGGTACTGCCAGCCATGCCATGAGAAGTAGGGCAGTGGATGTATAATTTGTGCCAGTACAGCTAGCTGGATTTTTGTAAATAATATATGTCATTTGTATATCAGACTGATTTATACAGATGCTTGTGCTGAAAATGTATTTGTCACGTTTGCCTGTGTTAAAATGTATCAACAGTGCACCCTGCTAGAATGAAAAGAAATGTACATGTATTATTGTAACTAAATTAAATGTGTATGTTATAAGAAAAATAAGGGAAATGTAAATGAGCTGTTAAACCATTAAAACATCACCCCACAGGGCTGAATAGGGCTAGAGACAGTAGGTCTGGAAGAACCCTTTGTTCATTAGCTCACTAAAAACAGGGATAGCCCAGGCAGTGCCATAAACATTTAGATGTGTATTGTAACCGTCTATGTTAAATTCCTCTCAGCTTCAAAGGAGGATACTGTGAGAACCTAGTGTCAGGTGACCAGATGAGGTAATTCTGCAAGCCATCTTGGATATTATCCCTACAGTGTCATCCTCTCTGCTAAGATCCAACCACAAAGCAGTCATTTTCAAAGTCACCATCTCCCCTGACCCCCCCCCCAGATAGTGTCAAACAAAAAACTTCTCCAAAGCTGATTACAACCTCCTTAGGGAAGATATAAACAGTTTCACAGCCCCCTTCCCCTCCATAGGAACTGGCACATATGTCCAAACCTACACCAAAGTACTATACAAGCATTTATATAGCTGCATGGAACGAGGAATGAGGAATACCTGACAGGACAAAATCCTCCTCCTCAAGAAAGAGTAAACCTGTATGGTGGATATCTGAAATGGGAAAAGATTTTTGTGTTTAATATCCCTTATAGTGACAGTTTTTCTTTTTATACCCACTTTTTGGGTGACATTTTTATTGTATGGAATAATGATGAGGACAAATTGATGGATTTTTTAAATTATATTAATTGTACATTCATTTGATTGCAATAGTATGGTATATTTGGATGTGGTAATTACTAAAGATGTTGAAAGAAGTTGTTTTAAATCAAACATCCATCATAAATCCACATTTTCTAACAGTTACTTACTTTTAAAGCTGCCATCCTAAATTCCAGAACAAATCTGTAGTAAACGGTCAACTGGTGAGACTGGCTAAGATGGTGTCCAATGACAGTGCTTTTATTTTTGAATGTGAAAAATTGCTCGAAATGTTTGTCGAGCGGAGTTACCCTATGGACTTTTTAACACCAATAAAAGAGGTGTTAGATAAATGGTCTAGGAAAATTTATAGCCCCTTATTGTATTATACAGACAATCAGACAAATGTGGGGGGTGGATAGTTGTATCAATAGAAATGAGGAATCAGTAGCAATATTAACTAAAAAAGATTTTTCAAAACTATGTATATTGACTTTCACATTGGATTCCTATAGTAAAGCAAGGGTGTTAAAGGACAACAATGGGATAGTTAAGCAGATGGCTCAACCTGCTGTCTCGTTTAGTCCCTGTTCATTGATACAGCCTCAAAAAATCTCCAATGCAGCTTTAAAAACTAATCCACTCAACTGTTTTCCCTGTTAGGCTTCCTACCTTTCCATACTGTTTTACTTTCACTTTGAAAACCAAGTTGAAAAACCTCTAGCTGGCTCTGAAATGATGTCACATCTGCCAGAGCTTTTGCTCTAGCTACCGGGATGTTTCCTCCCCCAAAGTGATGTAATCCCCACCTGATTTGCATGCTGTATAGAACAGTCAGTGGACCTCCCACATTGTGATGTCAGAGCTGCCGTGTCCAGCCCACTCTTAACCTAACAAAAATGTCAAACTATAATCTCACTTTTCTGAAGAGCCCTACCGATATGTGACAAAGTACAGGCAGAAGCACAGTAACAGCTGCAAAAAACTAAGAGCATAAATTTACAATGACCATGCGTAGACATTAATTGCATGTTTTTACATAAGAAGCAGATGTCTGTCACAATTAATCGACAACACTACATCAGATTACAAGAAGCATGCAATACTGTAATTTTCTTAAATTGCCACTTAAAAAAAGCACGTGGGTGCTGTCATGCAAGTTTGTGAAATATTTTGTTTATAGTGCATCATTTGTTAGCTATTTAAACAAACAGGAAGGAAAAATAAGTGGGAGTTTGATGCTTTGCAAAACACTGATAATTCCCAGTGCTATGGAGCTTGGTTCAAAAATTGACAGGAGGAGTGCAACAAAAAAAGTCTCCCACTGTAAGGAAGGAAAGGCTGACAAGAAAACAATACATTAGTCTGGTCACCTGCTATGAGCTGTCAGTCACATGCAGATAATGGGTCAAATTACCCATAGCTCTTTGACAGCTAGTGAAGGCAGGTGTGGAGGGGGAGGGGAGATACTTTGAAGAACTAGACTTCAGCCTTCACAAAAAAATCAAGTTAGCATTTCTAAAAAGAAAGAGCAATAAAATGCACTTTTCAATTCTGTTCTGTAGCATTTGCACTGCTTGTGTTTGAAGTAGTCATTGAAAAAGGATAACATTTTAACCAAAAGTAGGCGAGTATAACACAGCAGTGAATGCATGTAAAATCTGTCCATTGACAGGAGCTTTAGGGAAAATGTGGCAGATCTGATGCAATTTTTTTGGAAACAAACAATGCATTCTGGGATACATAGAGGCAGACTAAACAGTCAGAATTATTTCAAGATACCAGACCCCATGTGGTCAGAGTCAGAAATTGTGTATAAAAATATATAAAAATCTCTAAATAGTCCCAGAGTGGTGTTAAAATGTAGGAAACACCAAACCATGATGAAATAAACATGCTTTTTGAGTCTGTGGGAGCAGTTGTCCTTTAAAACATAATTGGTTCTTAAATTCATCTAATACCCATTTGCACAAATTGTTGGGGGATGGTCCTGTGGTACTATACAGGAGAAATACTAGCTTTAAAGATCTGATGGAGAGATGATCTCATTTTTGTGATGGGGTGGTACTAATAGGGTTAGATTAGGTATGTCCAAATGTGGTCATTGCAAGATATGTAAATATATTTTGGTGGGGAACAAGGTTAATTTGAATGGCCACTTGGTCAGAGTAAAGGGAAGGTATAATTGTGAAACACATTTGTCAATATATACAGCATGTTGTCAGCTATGCCCTGCTTTTTATATTGGCAAAACTATTAGAAAAGTGAAGGACAGAATCTATGAGCATGAAAGGGATCTAATTAGGTGTAAAGAGACTAATGCACTTTTTAGAGGTGTGAAGGAATTTCATACCTTTTTTAAATACACTATAATGGAACAGTTAAAAAGAGATGTGAGGGCTAGAATCATAGAGGAACATCTACTGGTTAAGGAACGTATGTGACAGCTTAGTCTGAATGCACAGACATAACCTGATTTAAACAAAGCCTGTTCTGTTATTCCAGTTCTAAAACTTAAAAGTTTGGATTGTTGATATGTTTAAATGCATATATTTATATGTATTTATTCCTTTTTTAGGATGTATATGAGATACACACACATTTTTATTGTGGGTTTTAAATGTTGTTTTTAAAGTACATTTTTCTTTAAATTACTGAGGTTTTTTAAGTGTCATGTGATGTTATTAGTATATTTAAGGATGGTAATTAACATTCACAGTAGTTCTGATGAAGTCCCATTGGGGATGAAACTGCTTAACTGCTGGATGTGTTTTTAACAATAAAGTGCAGTGTGAGCTGAACTTTTTTGCCTACTTGGTTCTTGGTGTTTTGGCTGAAAGGGTAGAAAAGCACATAGAAACATTCCTGCCCATGAGAAAGTGAATACATCTGTCTTTCAGGCCTGTTTGCAAGGACTCCTGGAGCAGAATTTTTTTAGCTGGCTGCTCTAAAAGGAGGGAAACAGATCTATTTGAGGTTTTTCCCACAGTGGAATCAATTCTTAGAAGACCCCAGGGCGAAGGTCTGTCCTGGTCCTGCTTAGCTTGTATGCTACAAAATTTTGGTCTGGTGGAATGTATGAAGCTTGAAGAGAGTCAAGCTGAGTTGAGCTGCAATCTCCCAAACTAACATAGCAAGTCTGCAATGGAGGTACTGTCTGCAGAAATGTGCATAAGTGCTGTAGAGTAGAGATAATTTAGGTTCTTTCAAAGCATTTGTCACTGTAATGATCTATCAAACATTTATGTGCTTTTGTCCATTGAGTTTGTTCCACAAACAGACCTTACACTTTTACACCTTTGTTAACTGTTCCTCACACCAGGTGTGACCCATTTGTTGTGACAGACTGGAGTGGAGGCACAAAGGAGAAGGGATACCTGAGTTGAACGAGATCTGGTCTATCTACTATAGAACCTCCCTCCTTACAAACTCCAGAACAGGGATCTGAAAAGATAAAGGATGAAGATATTAAGGTCAGACCGACCTAAGGTACCACTGGCTTTTCCTTCTTGCCAACTCTGGCAAGGGGAGACATAAGAATTACAGAAGTCATGTACTCTAAATTCTTGAATTATACCTAGACAGAAACCTGATTTTGGTTGGAAAACTTCAGGAAGAGCATTTAGAACATCTCTTCTTTGTCTCGAGGAAGAAGGGCTCCTCCCAAGGTAGAATCTAACAGACATCCCAAGAAAATAATTCTGTAAAGAAAGAATGAGAAAAGATACGGTAAGTTCACTTGAAAATCCAGACTGAGTAGAAAATTCTGAACACTTGCCAAGGACTCGACAACTGGAAAAAGAGTCTGCAAATATAAGACACTTGTCCAAATATGGTAAATTTGAATGCTTTGAAGTCTACAATAAACAATTACTGGAGCCAGGGCCAGACACTTTATGAATACCCTTGTAGTCAGGGTAAGACAGAGAACTGATAATGTAAACAATACACATAAAATCGTAAGAAACATCTGAACCACTCGGCAAAGGGCTCTAGAGGTTTGCACTCTAGCATCCAATTACTGCATCCTGAGCTTTTTGACAAAAATCTAATTATGTCCTCAAATTGCAAACAAGTGTTCATTCCCTGAAGTCCTAAGGCTTATTAAAGAAATACACGTGCCAAACTGTTCAGAACAAGTCAGTCATTGCTGTGGCAATGATCATTATGTTCAGTTTTTAACTGAATTGTACAAGTCATAATAAACATAATAAATATTAATTTTGTAATATTTTGTAAACAACTTACAATTTCTCAGTAACCATGAAAACTACATTCATACTCTCACCAGAATATAGTTTGTCCACCTGTAAGCTTTCATATGAGGCTAAGCAGTTTTGACTGTTACTTGGTTATTAATATAATTAGGGATTTGAAAATTCTGCAATATAAACAGTATATGAACAATTAATATTTCTTAAACAGCACTAGACAGAAGTCCAATAGTGCAAATGTGTTCCCATCATGACAGCTTTAAGATGAAATATTTCAATAGCTTTTATGTAGCATGGTTTTGAAATTATTAATGCCAAGTATGAACAAGCTCTATTAGATACCCAGAGATGTCAGTAGGATATAACCACAGAAACAACTGGAGGCATCACTAGACTGTAAAGAGTTAAGTATGGCTTTACTATGAAAGCTAGTAAAGGGAACAGAGGTAACAAAGAATGACGGGATAGCATTTTGAACTTAGTGACCTTGACAAAAACATAGAAAAAGAACAGGTCTAGCATAGGCCTCCAAATCTTTTCTCTCTTTGGTACCAGAAAAATCCTTGAATGAAATCCCTTTGCCCATCCGGCAGGCAAGGGTCTAAGAAGACAAAAGTTGCAGAACTGAAGGAAATAAGTGATACTTGATTACTTGGCAAGGAGGAATCCCCCTGAAAAGCAGGGCAGGAGTCTTATTTTCAAGTGTACCCCTGCTGAATAACTTTTAGAACCCAATCTGAAACAATCTGGTGACAAAAAGGAAGATGTAGGCCCACAGAGAGAGTGTGAGAGGCAGAATGCCAGGGTGGAAGGGGGAAAAGCCTGAAGAGGCAAATAATAATTCTGGGACTTTCTGTTTCTTTTTAAAACCTTCTTCCCACTGTTTTTTTTAAATCCTGCTTATTAGCAACTTGTTTAAATTTCTTTGAACAAGGAAGCTGAGGTGAAAGGAAAAAAACTATTTGCCTTAAAATAGGAAAGTTAAAAATGTTGGGTCACCCCTTGAATCAACTTTCCCCTCTCTTCAAATTTCTTAAGCATCTAAGCTACAGAAGGACCAAACAGATTGGTATGGTCCAAGGCAGAACTTAAAATTTCAGTTTTTAACATCTTCAGGAAGATTCTGAGAATGTAGCCAAGCAAAACTTCTCAAGACTGACTCAGTATTAGTAGCATCATAAAAACATTTTTAAGGCATGTTTAATTACATGAGAAGTAGAAACTAAAGATACATTCAAAAAATTCTTCACCTCAGAAGTGAGAAGGTTCACAGTTAACTTTAACAAGTGAGCCTGGAAATTCAGAATCCTGAATGTTGAAGTGGAAGAAGAAGAATAAACCTCATTCCCAAATTTGTAAGAAGATAAAACTGGTGAACCAAAAGTAAAACCACCATCAGCTTTAATAGGACAGACAACAAGTACAAACATGACTGACTTAGCACTTTCACCCAACTAGGGCATCCTCAGAGTCAGTTAGTAAAATTTTAAACAGTCCTTAATAAATTAAATTCAAACAAATTTACAGCCAATAAGCATCCAAGTACAATAAAATTGTTACAATGGTCTTGAGAATTAACTCTTGCCAGTACAACACACTTTCATTGAACAGAATTTTTTTTACTGCTCATTCAACCCATATGTTTACTAGTAGTGTGTCTCAAAACATTTGCACTAAAAATTCCACCTATATTTTTCTTTATTAGAAAAACACTAACGTTTCAAATACTTAAAGCTTTGTGTTTTAATATACATGCCAAAGATAAAGTGTCATTGATGCCAGGTCTTGTACTGGCATCTAATCTAATTTGCCATAGGCATTCTCTGACTTCTAGTATGTTTTTATAATCTCCCCCAAAATCTTTTGTGTAAATTCTGTCAATAACAAAAAATATGAATTTTTTAAAATTAATACAATCATGTATGTACAAGGAATTAGTTAACTTCTTAAGAAGGAGATGGTATCCTTTAAGCCCACTGTGCCAGTGGATACCACATCCGGCAATGCCGAATCCTTCACAAATGCTTTCTATGGACATATCCAAGAATGCATGGATCATGCAATCCCAAACAAATCCAAGTCCCTCTCCACCAAATGTAAGCATCCTGTCTGGTGGACCTCAGCCATAAACAAATTGTATAACAAAAGAAGGAAGCTACTGCACGTCAGAGCGAAATCCCATGAAGGGAAGACGTCTCTGATCAACATTAGCAGAAAACTACATTCTCTCATAAAAACATCCAAGGCAAACTTTGAGAGAAAAATTGCTAAGGACACTAAAGATAACCACAAAGCCTTCTTCAGCTATGTTAGAAACCTGGGCGGAAACCCTCAGATATGCTCAGAGTTGGTTCACAACAACAAAAAATACACTGAACCCACAGATATTGCTAACATTCTGGTTGACAGGTTCAGTGCAAATTTCTCGCCTCCTTCACCCCCAAAAGAAGAAATACTTATCCCAGCTGAATGTAATCTCCCTGTCATCTCAGATGTCCAAGTGAGAACCGCCCTAAACAAAGCAAAAAACACAGCATCAATGGGACCTGATGGTATCCCGGGGTGTGTGTAACGTGAACTCCAAGAGGAGCTAAACCCACACATAAAAATGCTATTTAACCTTAGCCTTACTTCGGGATATGTACCTGTACACTGGTGTACTGCAACAGTGGTCCCACTCCACAAGGGGGGTGCCTCTACAGACCCTGGAAACTACCGCCCCATAAACTTAACTAGCCTGGTCTGCAAAGCCATGGAAAGAATAATTATGGAACTCATAAACAGAGACATAGGGGACCTACAGACACTTGACCCCACCCAGTTCGGCTTTGTGAAGGGCAGATCCTGCCTTTTAAATCTGGTTGACTTTTTCGAAACAGTCACTAAAGCCATTGATGAGGGCAAAGCAGTCCATACAGCATACCTGGACTTGGCTAAAGCCTTCGACACAATACCCCACTCAGGCATCATAGATAAGCTAAACAGCCTGAAAGTAAACCCCCTATGTCACTAGATGGGTTGCAAACTGGCTAAAGGACAGAACCCATAAAGTTAAAATCGCTGGAGCAATGTCTGACTCAAAGCCAGTCACAAGTGGTGTCCCACAGGGATCTGTCCTGGGACCCCTTTTGTTCGGCATTTATTTCTCAGATGTTAAAGCAAACATGGGAGGGCTGTGGCTGACAAAGTTCGCAGATGACTGTAAACTAGGAGCCATAGTCGATACACCAGCAGACACACACATCCTACAAAAAGGCCTCACTGAAACGGACAACTGGTGCCGTAGTCACGGCCTTAAACTAAATGCCAAAAATGTATAGTCATCCCTTTTGGAAAAAACAAAGTACCCACAAATTATTACATAGACAGCAACCCACTGAGTACGGAAAAAGTAATCAGAGACCTGGGGACCCAAGTAGACGGCGACCTCTCATTTGACACCCACGTTGCCAAAGTGGTTAGAAAAACATTCTACCTTGCACACCTCATCATGAAGGGATTCACATCCAGATCCAAGGATGTCATTGTACCCCTATATTCTTCCCTCATCAGACCCATGATTGAGTACAATGCCCCATTTGGTATGTACCTCACCCGGCACTTGCAACAGCTGGAGAGACCACAGAAGCACCTCACCAAAATGATCAAGGGTCTCCAACATATGTCTTATTCAGCCAGACTAAAGAAACTTCAGCTCTATTCAGTGGCATACCGCCTGCTCAGGGGTGATCTCTGCCTGACGTACAAGGCCATGTCCAATCAGGATTTGATGGACATGCTCCACCTCAAAAAATCCAAATCCATCAGGACCACGAGAGCTAAAGACTTAAATCTCAGCACAAGTATGAATAGGACATGCTGGAGGGATAGATTCATAACCCAGAGGCTTTCCATGCTCTGGAACAGGATCCCAGTTCGTATTAGGCAGAGCCCCTCACTGACTCTCTTCAAGAGAAATCTTGATGAGTGGATGGGAGATTGAAAGTTTACCCCAGGGGTCACATCTGTGTCACTGCTTGACAGGGGCACAGTCAACTAATTCTATTATATAAGGGGACCTTCATTGTGTCACTACTAGACAGAGGCACAGTATTCTAGATTTATTCTGTACATTTTTGTACCATTTCATGGGGTGGCAAAAGCCATATCACTATGGCTAGGCTTACAAATGCCCCAGGGCAGATAGCCTAGTATTATACTATGAAACTATGAAACTATGGTGTGTTCTAATATTCTTTGTTTTAATTTCCTTGTAGTCATACCAACATAAAACGCTGGACATGATAAACAGGTGGTCACATATATGACCATATTTGTGTTACAATTACAGTAACCTGGACACACCAGGGACCTTTTGTAGTTACCAACTTGTACATACGGACCATCATTGATATGTTTATATGCCTTACATTTTCCACATTTTGCCATCCTTGCAGGTTTTTGACCAATAGGTTTAGGAATTCTTTCTAAAAGTTCCTTAATATTTGCACCCCTACTATTTATAAATTTTGGACCATCTCCTATAGCATTTAACATATCTGTAGGAAATATATTGTGCCATCCCATTACAATGACTTCATTCACCTTACCAGACGTAGTGTTGCACTGCAACACCATCCCTGCCTGGGTGTCAGTATGTTTATGTTGTTTTCCTGCAACCTTTCCTGTGTCTCTTTGTTTGTCTATTAAAATAGGTTTAAAACCTGTTTCCCTTCTTTGAATAATGTCATTTTTGGTCAATGTTAGTAAATCCATAGAATAACCTCTTTCTATGAATAAACCAATTAATGTATCCACTTCTTAAAAATAAGAAGTTAACTAATTCCTTGTACATGCACAGCAAGGATTGTATGAATTAAAAAAAAAAATTATCTTTGGCATGTATATTAAAACACAAAGCTTTAAGTATTTGAAACATTAGTGTTTTTCTAATAAAGAAAATATAGGTGGAATTTTTAGGGCAAATGTTTTGAGACACACTACCAGTAAACATTTAGGTTGAATGAGCAGAAAAAAAAGTTTTTTTCTGTTCAGTGAAAGTGTGTTGTACTGGCAAGAATTAATTCTCAAGACCATTGTAACAATTTTATTGTACTTGGATGCTTATTGGCTGTAAAGTTGTTTGAATTTAATTTATTAAGGACTGTTTAAAATTTTACTAACTGACTCTGAGGATGCCCTAGTTGGGTGAAAGCGCTAAGCCAGTTGTGTTTGTACCTGTTGTCTGTCCTATTAAAGCTGATGGTGGTTTTACTTTTGGTTCACCAGTTTTATCTTCTTACAAGTATACAGTTTAATCTCCTTCCCAAATTTGTCAAACGTTTTCCCATCCTTATTAGATGGAATGGGATTACCATTAACAATATGAATAACAGAAGCAGGTTTCAATGAAAATCACTGCAGGGTCTTCTTTCTGGTTAGAAAACAAGTGTTTATGAGTCTGAGGTATCCTATATAACCTGTCAGACTTCCTAGAGGCAGGGCTGTTGGGTAAACTACAAGCTGTGAGAAAAAAACATTCTCTAAAGTGGATAAAACAGAAGGAACAGCTGCAGACTTGGGAAAATCAACTATAACAACTCTGAATACATTTACTGGGAAATAAGGATTTCATTATGTTCCCACTGAAAAATCAGCTATTTTCTTGATTGATGACTTAGAAGGTTGAGCAACTGCTCTTGTCTGTAGCAGTTATGCAGCCCACTGACATGGAAAGTATTCAGGCTAAACTGACTCGCATGTCAAAATGATATATAGCAATCCTAGCAACTGCTGAGGGGTATGTGTAATATGCACTTGAGTTTTGAGAAGGAAAGAAAGCACAAGTATGAGACAGAAGTTTCATGACTGCTGTGAACATAGACACCACAAACACACATGATGGCACATGTTAATACAGGAAGTACTGAAGTACATACTACTTATTTTAGAAGAAAAAGCAAATACTACATGTTGAGTTACATGATTCCCTGGCAAGACACACAGTTGCGTGGGAGTATATGAAATGATCAAGTAAACTGTAGACTTTTATATAAAAAAGAATGAGAAGAGCTAGTGATATTACTCCAAATAAAGTTATTGTGAGCAGATGAATTCACAAATGGCATGGTGAAAAAATAAGCCATAAAAAGCTAAATGATACGTTTTATATGAGATGTGGCTATAAACATGAATCAAGAATGTTTCTTTTATTGGGTCCATCATGTAAGTGCTGCAGTAACACAAATCATTCTGCAAAAGTGTGTTGAACACAAAAATCAAAGCAGTAACTGATGCAAATGTACTTGATGATAGATACAGAACAATGAACAAGACTTACCTGTAGGCACTATAATTGTGCAAAGAGTGCATAGTGTGCAAATATGTAAACATGAGAAAACCATGGAAATGAATCAGATATCAGGAGGGAAAAAAGCTCAAGGTAAAAATAAAAAAGCTGGGTATAGGTAAGATGAATAGAATATATTATGCCTGTTAACAAATTGAATAGCTGAGACTGAAAGACAAAGTAAAACTTTCCATGTGGAAGTCGCTCACCTGCAAATATAAGAAGGTATAGGCATCAATTTAAAACAGACAAAAATTTGGCTTACTAGAGATTTGGCAGGATGAAAAGATATTTATAATGTAGATATGAAAAGTGGCAACACGCCGTATAACTATTATGAGTTGTTTGTTGGTCTGGCATGTTTGCCAAATGAGCATCACTTCAGGCAGATCCTGTCCTTTCACTGATCTTGCATGCACCAAGGTAATTCTATTAGCATTAACACACAAAATGAAAAATAATTTTGCAGAAAGGCTGGCACATATGTAATTAAGTAGCAATTAAATATCTGCATAAGGGAGAACATTCCACAGACCCAGGCAATTACAGACTCATAAGTCTGACCAGAATCATATGCAAAGCTATGGAAAGACTTATTACTGAATTAATCATTCAGGACATATGGAACCTCTAAACACTGACCTCGTCTCAGTTTGAATTCTTCAAGGGTAGGTCATGCTTACTCAACATGGTGTGTTTTTTTAGCAATGGATGAAGGTAAAATGATACATACTGCATATTTAGACATGCCCAAAATTTTTGACATAATTCCCCATTCGGGCATTGTAGAAAAGCTAAATAAACTGTGAATAACCCCCTATGTCACCTACTAGATTGCTAACTGGCTCACAGATAGGACACAGATAATCAAAATAGAGGAAGTTACTTCCACAAATATACAGTCACCAGTGGAGTCCCCAGAGTTCTGTGCTGGGACCTCACCTGTTTAGCATCTACTTTTCTGAAGTAGAAATCAACACCAAAGTGCTCTGGCTAACTAAGTTTGTAGATGACTGCAAGATAGGAGTAGTCATTGAATCCCCATATGATTTAGCCATCCTGCAAGCAGCTTTGCCTCAAATAAATAATTGGTGCCAAAATCATGGACTGAAACTAATAGCCAGAAATGCATTATTGAATCCTTTGGGAAGTCCTCTACCCCAGGGGACTACCACATTGACAATACACTTCTAAGAGTTGACCCAGTTGTTTGGGATTTGGGAACTTTCATGCACAGTGGCCTAACTTTTGACCAACATGTGTCTATTGTTGTAAGAAAGTTCTTCTGTATTGCACAGTTTATTAACAAGAGGACTGTATCTAGATAGGTCTAGGGATGTCATTGTCCCCCTTTACTCAGCCCTCATTAGACCAATAATTAAATATAATGCCTCATTTGGCATGTACCTGCCCAGACATGTGCAACAACTGGAATGCCAATAGAGATACTGTACTAAAAAAATACAAGGCCTAAACAACATGTATGCCAGACTGACAAGAAGTGAACTGTGTCTGCTGTACAGGGCATCCTCTGACCTATTATTGATGGATGTACTGCACATCAGTAAGTCAAATGGTATCGAAAATACTCAATCTAGGGATCTAAACCACTTTTGCAACATCAACAAAACACTTTGGAAAAACAGGTACATCTCAAAGAGGATACCACTGCTGTGGAAAAGACTCCTCATCCACATAAAACAAAGTCCATCCCTGTCTATATTCAAGCACTACTTAGATCAATGGATGGGAAACAGAAAATGTACCCCAGGACTGCCCCATGTACTACTAATGGACAAAGGCAGCTTCCAGTTCCTAAATGCTTTATCCCATGCATGGGTCTTCTCAAATTATCTATGGTATGATCTCAGTTATTCTCATAAGGGGTAATATATAATTATTGACCATGGGATTGGTAATGGTAATCTATAACCCAATAGGATAGGTTATTTTGACACTAAAAGAAAAATTGGCTAGGCTTATAATGGCCCGCAAGAGTGGCTAGCCTAGTACGAACCTATGAACTTATAAGAAATAGAATGCAGCTAATACATGGATGAATGGAATACTTGTCATAGTTAAACCTGGTAAAATTTAAATAAGCACAGATAAGTCAAAACTGAATAAGGATATAAAAGAAGGAACATTGTTCACTTTACACTACAGAAAAGCTTACTGGCAAGCCAGATGCAAAATACATCCCTGTACAAGATGCTAAGCATAGATTTTGGTAAATTAAGCTAGATGAAGAATATCCCAAACGGTGCATTTAATATAACCTAAAGCTGAACAAAAGTAAATGGAAGAACAAAAATAACACAATTAAATTACAAAGACCATGTTTTAAGTTCTGACTTAAATGGGATGATGAAGGCTGTTAAAGTAATTATTGTATGCATTGCAGTATTTTATGAGACAAGTGCTGTGATGCATTTTCCTGCTTATCCTTCTTGGTGTATTTGTGCCTTTTAAAATATTTTTTTTTATAAAACCACAGCACAAATAATTTTAATATTTGCTATTGTGACATTACCCTGGGGTAATTCAAGTTGAATCCATAGACTTTAACTGGGTACGTTTGAGCATGTGTAATGATTTTCCCCTTTGGACGCAACACACATTTTACTTACACTGATGCCACTAAGGTTAAAGTTTACTGTTTATCTTCAATGACATCAGTGTATGGAAAACAAATTTTTTAGAATTATTTCTCATATAGGATCAGCAGTAGAAAAAAAGTTCCCTATTCGGCAGGGGTGCTGTTTGACAACTTATGCACCACATGCCATGATGCAAAGGTAAACTTTAAGACATTGAAAAATCACTTTGAGCAATTACTACCACAAGAAGATAAACAAGCACTTTTGAGATTTTTGGGCATACTGCATTACCTTGCCAATTTACTCTCAGTCTTTCTGAAATAAATGTGCCACTGAAGAAACTGGAACAATATGTTGCATGGCATTAGACTGTGGATAAATTGTTAGTTACCAGACCACTTACATTAAAATACATTGATGAGAATAAATTGATGACACTCAGAAGTGTCTGTAGTTCATCTGGTAGCACACTGGTCCTGGATGCTGGGAATATCAGACGTCTGTGTACTCTATTCCCACATTCCCACACCAGTTGTCAGAACTGTGCTTTGTAAGAAAGAAAAAGATGTTAATCTGAGGTCAATCTGTATGTTAGTGACAGCTTAGGTGAAGGTAAAAGATCCCATGACACTTATCGAAAAGAGTAGGGAAACTTCCATGGAGTATTGCCCAATTTTTTGTAGTCAGAAAGGGTACTATCTTGGGTATTTTCTGCAAAAAAGCATGCCTACTGGAACTAATCCAGTCAACAAAAGGATTTCCCAAATAAATGGTAATAGTTCTACAGGAAGAAATCCATTAGCTTATGGTGCTTTTTACTGCCTGCCACAGGATATATGCAAGGATCAAGACTGAATTATTTGTCATTGTTTATGGCTGTGAGATGCTTCACCAGTATGTTTATGGAAAGAGGTTCAAGTTGAGTGATCATAAGATGTTAAAGCAGTATGTTCATACAATCAAATAATTAAGGCACTGGCAAGCTTGCCAGGAATTCTGTTATGTATGCCCTGACAGTTACAGGCCAGGAGATCATCTGCATACAACAAATACACAGAGTCATTCATATTTAAGGAAGCAGAAAAAAGATATCAAGATAAATTAACCTAAAAGTTAAATGGCTTATACCTTAAATGGCCATGACCAAAAACTGCTGAAGATGTAATGATTATGAACCACGGAAGAATGATAACGTTTCTATGAAAACTTGTGCCAAAGCACATAAGTACCATTTCAGAGGAAATTCAGTCACTTTATTTAAACATGAGGTGACCTATATCACAGATCTTCTGTTTATTCCAAATTAGATGAAACAAGCAATCCTGAGCAGAATTATTCTTGGCTCACATTTGGAAGGAGCAAAGTAGAAAAACAGCATATTATGAGATATTTTTGGAAAGGTATTATCAAATCACCAAAGCACCCAACATTTGAATAAGTTTCACAGGGTCACCTGGCAATTCAGCTCCATGTATAATAGCTAATACTTTGTCCTCTGGATCCAAACAGCAGAATTCATAGATCAATAAACCCATCAACATATTAATTTGGTGGCACGGAAGTTAACACTACTGCCTCACACACAGTTTGTTTCTCCAGTTCAGTTCATGCTTGAGATGTGTTCTTTATGTAGTCTTCATCTCCTTACTGTGCCCACATCGGCACTTTTCAGGTGCTTTAATTTCCTACAACATTCCACCAACACATGACAAAAGGACTGGCAATCCTGCAAATTGTGTGTGTGGGTGGGTGTGCGTGCGTGTGTATGCATGTATATATGGGTGACAGCCCATAATGTACTGGTATCCTATATCCAGGACTGGTTTCTCTTTTTTGTACCCATTAAGTGCAAGCAGAGGAGAAATTAAAAAAGCAATAAATATTATATTCATAAAGTAGCAGAAAACATTCTAAGACCTAAGCCAACATGGGGATGGAGAGAGGAGATTCTGCTATAGGATGAGTGCAATTAGGGTTACAGAGAATAGGCAAGAGGGGGTGGAATGTACTGCAGAAAACTAGCAAAGGAACTGAGGTATCAGGAGCAAATGATTAGAGAGAAAAAGGTAATAGAATGGAGAAAAGACCAAGAATTCATTTGGACTGAAGGTTAGTGACTGACTTCCTTATCAAAGATTAATGTTAGAGTACAGCAAAGAGAAAATAGAAAAGAATAGGGGATCCTAAGTGAAAGACCAGCACTGATAGAGTTTTTAGCAGAATACAGAGCAGAAGCTGCTATTATAAAAGGGATAATTACTGGGCATATAAAATATTGCACAATAACTATAGGAATCAATCAGAGGAGGTTAGAAATGATTGAAAAGAGAGACTGGATAAGCAATTCACAAAGAAGCAATGGGGGAATATATGTATGGCTCCCAAATATGCAACAAACTCTAGAAGATCTAGGATCTTTGCTTGGAAGTGTTTACATAGGTATTTGTATACCTCAAGTAGACTCCCAAGAATTGTTCCTTAGGTAGATTGCAAATGTTGGAAGTGTGATGGGGAAGAAAGGGGTAATTGGGAAGATATTTTGGGAGTGTAGCGAGTTGGCAGACTTTAAAAATTCCATACAGACTACTCTATTAGAAATACTGAGTGAGCACATTAGTGTAACTAAGAAATTTATTTTTTGAGCTGTGATACAGAATTGGAATTGCCTAGGTATAACAAGACCTTGCTGAATTTAATTCTGGTGACTTCCAGAAAAACAATTACTAGAAAATGGAAATAATAGTATAAATCTAGTACTAGAAGTAGTGAATATATACTAACAGAGGTAAAACAGCTGGAAGTAGGATCTTTAGAAAAAGGTAGAAGCAAATTACATAGAAAAAATAGGAATTGTGGGAACAATGCATGCAAAATGCTTTGGAAGAGGAATGAGGTTTAAGGAAAGGCAGGAATTGGACGAGTTATGTAATGTTAGACAATGACTGGATAGGTTAATAAGTGATGTGTAATGTTTGCAACTGAAAATATGTCATGGTTTGTTTTCATTTACATAAATGTATGATTGCCTATGTTATAAGTGATAATTTATTAAAGATATTTCTTGTTTTAAAAAAATTATATTAACTACTTAATATGTGATTATTACTATTCAAAATTCCCTGAAATTAAGCTAATGTACAACTGTGTTGTAAGCATGCATACAAAAGCAGTGGATCTTCACAGAATGATCACTGTAATAGTGTATAACAGCTTCTGGGTTATACTCACCTTATTACATCTTCCTCTTGCTAGGACTTGTAAAAAGCAGCAGGGTCTTCCCTGTGAGTTACCAGTTTGAGTCTCGTGCTGGCTAGGAGTTTATGTAGGTAGGCATGAAAAACAAGTTATGTACTCAACATAACATTCCATCTGTGTTGTCCATTTTCATTCTTCCTCAACCACTTGGTTTGGATCCGACCCTCAGATCTGACTCAGCTGCTTTTTCTAGCTCGTGAAACACTGAAGGCACTTGAGCTCCTCTCTTACCCACAATGCATTAAACCTCCTCCTTACTTCAGATTTTTTTTTTGCTGTCCTTCAAGCTATAATTAGAGAAAAGGAAGATAACAATATCTGGAGCTCAATAAAGGAACACTGGTTTCTACAGCATCACATAATCCTTCCAGAGGTCAGACTAGTAGGGGTTGGAGGGAGGGAAGTTGAGGAAGAATGAAAATGGACAACACAGATGGAACATTATGGTGAGTACATAACTTCTTTATCTGATGCTGTCAATTTTCATTCGTTCCTCAACCAATGGGACAGAGTCCCCAGCTACCTAAATTCCAGAAGGACCCCAAGGAAGGATATTCCTGAGCACTGCTGAGCCGAATGCTGCTCTTCCCCAGAGACCAGATCTAATTTGTAATGAGCAATAAAGGTGTGAGGACTGGCCCAAGTTGCAGCTGCACAGATATCATCCAAGGATGATCTGGATAAAAAACTGAGGAAGTCACCACTGATCTGGTGGAATGAGCTTTAGGAGGTTTTTGCAAGAACAAACTCAATTGCTTATATACAAATGAGATACAATCAGTCAACCATTTAGATAAAGTCACTTTAGTAACTGGTTTGCCCAATTTTGTTTCTAAGAAAGAAAGAAATAATTGCTCTGATTTTCTGAAAATGTTTGTCTTGTATAGATAAAAAACGTAACTGTCTGTGAACATCAAGTAGATGCAGAAAATACTCTCCTTCATTTGAAAAAATATGAAAAGAAGACTGGGAGATTAATTGTTTTATTAATATTGGATTCTGATGCCACCTTAGGAAGGAAGGATGGATTGGTTCATAGGGATACCTTGTCCTTATGAAATATCAAATAAGGAGGCTTAGAAGATACTGCTTGAATTTATGATACTCTTCGAGCAGAGATAATCGCTACTAAAACTAGAGTTTTTCATGTCAAAAATTTTAAATCACATTTAGCTGATGATTTAAATGGAGGCTGAGTTAATGATTGTAAAAGGATATTTAAATCCCGGGGGGGGGGGGGGGTAGGGATTTAAGAAGAAAGGTTCCTCTTATAAATGCTTTACATAGTTTGGAAATTTCCAAAGATGAATTAATTTCCATATGAAAATTAGAAATGGCAGCTAGTTGCACCTTAACAGTAGAAGAACTAGCTTCTTCATTAAAAATTGCAATTAGAAATTCCAGTACTTTGGGAACTGGAGTAGAAAAGGGATCAATATCTTTCTGCTGCATTAAAAAAAACAAACCTTTGCCATTTAGTTTTGTAGAGTTATCTAGTAGAAGCTTTGTAGGATGACAGAAGAATGTGACAGAGCGGTAAGAACAGCCTGGTCTAGCTTGCTGTCAGTGGAATTGGAGAAACCATGCGGTCACCTTTAGGCCTAGAATGTCTGGTTGTATTAACTCTATCGGGTGAGACAGAGGGTCCAAAATTGGATCCAGAATCCAAGGTAGATGAAGTAGATGAGGCCAAAGAAAGGAAACCAAATCTGGCAAGGCCAATAAGGTGCAGTAAGGATGAAAATGCTCTTCAATAGAGATGTTTTTTGAAGAAATTTGGGAATTAGAGGGGTTGGGGGAAATGAATAGAGGAGTCTGGGAGGCCAGTCATGCAGAAGAGAGTCTCTCGGTAACTCTCTCTCTCTCTGGGGAGGGGGGGTCAGGGTAAAGAACCAGTTGCACTTGTTGTTGTGGGGAGATACAAAGAAACTGCAGGCAGATTGGCCCCATTAATGGAATATCTCTTCCACCACTTTCATGTTGAGAGATCACTCATGAGGCATTAGAATGGACCTAATTTTATTTTTATTTATTTATTTTATTTTACATTTGTTAACCGGGGGTGTCTGACTATCCACGGTGGTGGTGCTGTGGTAGCATTGTCACCTCACAGTAAGATGTTGTCCGGTTCGATTCTCAGCTAGAGTGTCTTCTGCGTGGAGACATGCGTGAATGGGCGTACCTTCGTTGAAGGTTGTGCATCAGGGCTGGTAACTCGGCATGTAAAAATCACCTACCAATCATTAGCGGACCGGAGTTCCACTGTGGCGACTCCTAACCGGGAAAAGCCAAAAGACACAACAACAACTGGGGGTGTCTGACTGAGCCGAAAAGGCCCTTTTTCAGCAGCGGTCTGGGGAGAAAAGCTCCACAAAGAAAAATTACAGACACATTTAGTTATTTAGACATGATCAGTATACACACAAATTACAAGAGACATGTTTTTACAGTGGTATGTGGCACATAAACAGTTACAGTGGAGAGAACAAACAAAAAAATATTAATTTTAAAAATAAAGGTAATTAATAGATTTGTGGTGTACAGCTGAAATTTGGAACATAGGCAGAATACATACATAGTACACAGGTACAGTACATACATTGTTGATTAGCCAGTGTTTGTGAGTAAGATTGAAAACTATTATCAAGTGCTCTAGATTTAGTATGTATATGTTATCCACTTTCACTAGCTTGGGGAGCAATCATGGCACTGCCAACTTTGCTTGAGATGTTGCCTGATGAGGGCTTTGGATGATGTGTTTTGAATGCTAGTAGGGACAGAGTTCCATTTTTTAGCCACTGAACTACTATATAGTTCATCTCCAAAGCTATTGTAGCTGTTGGTGACTTCTAGTAGTAGTTTGCTTGATGATCTAAGAGGCCTTTTGGCTGAGTGATGTACTAGGTTTTTGAGGGGAGGACACTTATTGGGGAGGTAATAGATAGAATGACAGAGGCAGAGCTAATTGTAGGTTAGGAGGTTGGGCAGTTCAAGCCAGTGGAGCTGTCTCAAAGCAGTACAGTGATGAGTTCTATATGAGCAAATTGCAGCAAAGCAGGCAATTCTGTTATAGCAGGCTTCCATTTTGCTTAGTTCAGTTTTGTTGAGATTAGTCAGAATGGGAGATGCATAGAGTAGGGTGGATAGAAGTTGGGAGCGATCAATGGCTGATCTTGTGTTGTTGGTAAGAAATGGTTTGATATGGTAGAGTGACCCCAGTTTGGCATGTACTTTTTTAATAGTTAAGTTGAGATGACTATCAAATTTTAGGTGGGAGTCTATGGTTATTCCCAATAGTTTAGTCTGTGCTACTGGAGCAATTGGAGTAGCATTTGTGGAGTAGGTAGTGAATTGACTGTTAGTGTTTTTGTTAGAACTGGTTATAATCATAAGCTGAGTTTTCTTTGGATTGAGGATAAGTTGGGCTTTGGAAAGGTAGTTTTCAATGTCAGAGAATGCTAGTTGAGTTGTTTGCAGGAGGGTGGGAATGTTTTGTACAGCACAGATTAAGGTAGTGTCATCTGCATACTGAATTATAGATGCATGCTGTGTGGAGGTATGGAGGTCATTTGTGAAGACTGTGAATAGTAGTGGTCCTAAGATAGAACCCTGTGGGACTCATATAGTTATGGGCAGCTGAGGAGAGAGATAATTTTCCCATTTCACAGCTTGGTACCTGTCAGTTAAGTAGCTTTTGAACCAGGTAAGAGTGGAATTTAATAGATGATATTGGTTTAGTTTGTTCAATTTGTTCACTATCACGCTGGATTTTCTGGGAATGTGCAAAACTATTGGATGTGATTGTCCATTGCCACACTCTCAAAGCTTCTCAATACAGGGGGTAATATATGGTTCCTCATTGTTTGTTGATGTACCATACCACTGATGTATGGTCTGTCTGAATTGCAATGGTCCCTGAGGGGAGACTGTCTTGGAAGGCCTGCAGCACTTGGAGGACAACTCTCAGTTCCAGGACATTGATATGCAAATTGGCATTTTTGGGGACCATGTGCCTTGGACTGTGTTTCCCAAGAAAACACCCCCCATCCAATCTAGGAAGCATCTGTGGTCACTATGGCCTCAGGCTGAGGAAGAGTGATGGGGCAACCTTGAAGAACTTGATTGGATTGAATCCACCACAGTAGGCAATTTGTGCATGTCTAAGTTATCTTGATCTGGGTGAATAGAGGATGATGGAGGACAGACCACTGAGTAGCAAATCATTCAGATGTTACTGATGTATTACTTAAAGATTTTTTGCTAGAAATGTTATGTTGAAAAGTATTTTTCTGAATGAAATGCAAACCTCAACCTATTGTCTTTGTTCCAGCATTGCATCCACTTATGGGTCCTTTCTTAAAGACATGTGAATCAGAGGTTATTAATTCTTTAACTTGTGGCCATAAGAACAGCTTTTTTGATTTAACAAACAATGAACGTACAGCATTGACAGAGCTCCGTGAACTACAATCAATTTGAATCAGATCAGCTGATAAAGGAGGCACTATTGTTGTTATGGACAAATCATTTTAACTTGAATGTATGATAGGAATGCTTTCTGATGTGGTACATATACCCTGATACATATGTTTTAGGTCAACAAATTGGTCATGTGCATGCAGTGTTATATGATTTTTGTATGAGTGGTTTGATTTCAAATGATTTATATATATATATATATATATATATATATATATATATATATATATATATATATATATATATATACATATATATATATATATATAATATATATATATATATATATGTATATATGGGTCCACTATGTAATTTCGAAATACTGAAATTTCAAAATTACATAGCCGAAAACTCAAAGTTCTGAAACTGGCAGAAGCGCGAAATTCAAAATCCCGAAGCACGGAGAAGTTGAATTTCCGCTTCTGCTGGCGTGGATGTTTGGGTTGAATTTAGGTAAGTTTGTTTGTGTAAGTGTGTTGGTTAGGGGCTTTAGTGTGTGTAAGTGTGTGTTGGGACTGTAAGATGTGTGTGTGTGAGTTTTGTTTGTATTTCTGTATGTGTGATCTCGGAGTTAGAATATGTAAGTGGGGGATGTGGGGGGCACAGAGTGGCTTGCCCCCCTGTTTATATATAGTGTAGAAGCATTTATTTGATTGTGTGGGGGGGGGGTTGTGTTTATGTGTGTAGTGTATGTGCAGCATAGTTTCAGGATTTTGAATTTTGCAGTTGTGTTTTCGGAATTGTGAGTTGTGCTTGGGTTTTCGGCTATGTAATTTTGAAATACTGAAATTCGGGATTTTAGTATTTCGAAATTACATAGTGAATATATATATATATATATATATATATATATATATTTTTTTTTTTTTTTTCCTTATAGAACTCAACCCCAATATTATATGGTTTGCCTTAAGATTCACAAAGATCGTAATAGACCACTGATGAGACCAATAGTCTCTAATTGTGGATGGATTAAAAAATTCATGTCTATTTTTGCTGAAAAAATGCTAAGACCTTTATTAGATAAGGCATTATCAGTTCTTAAAGATACTAACATTTTTTAACTATGTTTGAATGTATACACAACTCTAATGAAGTTTCTGATTATTTGTTAGTGACTTTTGATGTATGTTCTTTGTTTGCTGTTTAATGATTTTGGCATTGAAACTGTTAGATAATTTCTTTCTGTATTTAGTGATTATACAAATGGGAATGTTAATTTGTTTATTATTGGAGTTAATTTTAGAAACTGTTTTTATTTCTGAAGAAAAGTTTTATTTACAGAGAGCTGGAGTGTTGATGGGCACAGTTTGCACCAATAGCTACTCCAACATGCTCTTGGCATTTTGGGAAATAACTAGGGTTTTAAAGAATAATAGATTCATTCAGTTTACCAGATTTTATAAATGATTTGTTGACATTTTTTTGTTAAGGGTAGGTTCTTTACAACAGCTGTTGGAATTTGTGCAGTATCTAGAAGATATGACATTTCTGAAATGTATAATTAATTATTCTCCTCTCAGTACTGACTTTTTAGATGTCACGATCACCAGGACAATGGATGGTTCAATTAGAACCAGTTTATATTAAAAACTATGTAAAAAGAACAGCACATCTCATTAGTCTAGTATCCACCCAAATTATATTCTTAAGAACATTGTAAAAGGGCAGTTTATGAGAGCATCTAGCTTGAATGATGATAATGCATGCTTACAGCAGGCGTTAAAGGGTCTACATGATGATTTTATTAGTAGAGGGTATTCTACATGGGTAATAAATAACACCATAGATGAAGTTTGTCTTACTAGGGGTGATAAAGCTAAACCTCATTTCTTCAATGATAATATGAGAAGCACATTGTTTAATATTTCTATTACTGATCAACTAATCTTAGTGTGCCACTCATATAGTCTAGTGATGTTAATCTAATATGTGATGTCATCAAGAAAAACTGGCCATTTTTAATGGCAGATGACACTCTTAAGAAAGTTGTAGGGGCAGAACCTAAGTTTTGCTTTAAGAACAATAAATCTTCAAAGCAACAACTTTGCTATGGATACAATAGGAATAATAATATACATTGTGAATACATAGGCACATTTTGTTGTAATGCTTGTAAATATCTTCTTTCTACTCCCCATTATATACATCCAGATAAAGGTTTCTGCTATAAAATCAACTTATATGTAGATTGCAGAAGTACTGGTTGAGTTTATTTGGCACACTGTATAGCATGCTCTGGTTTTTATGTAGGCAAGACAAATCGCTCTTTAAAAGAAAGTATTTTAGAGCACATATATAATATTAATAGAAATAAGACGTCTAGTGCACTAGCTAAACATTTTAATATTTTTGGAGAATCACATTCTTTTAAATTTTTGGTGTTGCAACTGGTTGATAATATTCTAAGTGAGGTGATTATATTACACAGACTGAATATGCTGAATTATGATGGATAATTACTTTTCAAGCTAAGAAATCCGATTTAAATGACACTGTACCTTTAAAGCCAACATTGAAGTCCCTAGGTTTAACTCATTGATGTGACTATTTATTGTACTATATACAAGTGTGAAGTTGTTGATTATTGTATGGTCTGTAGAAGTGCCGGAAGTCGTGAAAGTGCTTACCTTTGTATTAAGTTTATGTTTTTATCTTTAGTGCTGTGTTGGCTGGTCCTTTTAGTATTTTGTTGGTTTTATTTATTTTGTTAGGACCTGCCTTTATTCACAAAATCTTTCTATTTATTTTACCTGTGGGACTAAGTCACTTCATCAGATAGTGCTCTTGGGTCACCCCTAAAAAGAACACTAGTCCAGTGGGCTTACCCAGTTAAAAAAGCACTTTAATTTCATAAATATCTTTTTACAACAAGCTTAATAACTAAAATACAGTACATAAAATAGCAAGTTTGTATGATATGATGAAAGGAAACCAATCAAAAATAATAGGGTGATATGCAGCAAGTAGAAAGTCCTTAAAAGGAGAGTAACATTGGGTAATATCACCCCCAATAAATGTATTGATACATTTTTGTAAGAAAAATTGAGCCAACAGATGCTTATTATAAGTAAGTAACAAATTAGTACAGTTCTGTAAATAAACATTACATGTTCAAATGGTCACTGCTGCAATAACCTTTGCTATATGGAGTTATATCCTACACAGGATATAACAGCCAGCCACCTTCCATATACCCTTACCAATATTCAGCTTAAGCTGAGCTCAAGAAAAAGAGTGATTTGTCCGCAAAACCCTTCAGAGCTTTCATGCCCTCTGAGAAAGGGAGGTTAGAGTCCTGAAAATTTAAATGCTAGGTAACTAAAGTTAGAAGTACTCATCTTTGCAACTAAAAACATACAAAAACAATGGGGATGGAGAGAGGGAGTGGTTATTGCAACAGTAATCATTCACATATCTACTGTTATGGTATGTTTACTTACACAACTGTACTATGTTCATTAGGATTACTGCTGCAGTAGCATTAGCTGTATGAGTACACTACTATAGCTTAGACTAATAGGGAGGAGGATCCCCTGAAAAATGATCCTAGTAAAACCTGTCCTAGACCTGGGGAAGGACTTCAGTTTGCAGTGCTTTGTAAAGGTATGTACGGGGGGGGCTAAGATGCTTTTTAATATAATACTTCTAGAATTGAAACCTTTCCAAAATGCCACAGATGAAGCCAAAGCCCTAGTAGAATGAGCCTTGACCCTGCCTGGAATTGCCTTGTAGCATGACTCAACTATCTGAAAATAGTCTGGTTTGACACAGGTTGTCCTTTATTCTTACCTTCACAAAAAATGAACTGATAAGGGTTTCTAAAAGATTTACTTCTATCATGCTAGTACCTAAGCTGTCTATGGACATCTAAGGTAAGGAATATCCTTTCTCCTCATATTTAGGTCCTAAAAAGAATATAGTGTTATGGATATCTTGGCTCAAAGTAAACTCTGATACCATTTAAAACATAAATGAAGGATTAGTTCTTAAGTAAACCATATCTTTGTGGAAAATGAGAAAAAGTTGAACTACCATAAGAGCTTGCAACTCAGATACTCTTCTTGCAGAGGTTGGAGCAATCAGCAGCATTATTTTCCATATTAACATCCTCAAGTCAGCCTGATGAACTGGTTTAAATGGAGCAACAGTTAATTTTTCCAGGAAAAAATTAAGCTCTCAAGGAGGTGCCACCTGTTTTCTATAATGCTTGGTATACAACAACCTTTTCAAAAACATTTTTTACATGTGATTGCATTGAGAGAGGGGGAATCCCTGGAGAGATGTGCTAAAATAGCCAAAAAAGAGCCGTAACAGAGGAACAAAAGAGGAAAAGAGGCCAGAAGATAACAACTCTCACAAATAATGCAGAACCAGAGAAACACCAACCCTGAAAGTGTACTGATTTATGTCTTGGCACTAAGTAGAACATATTTTCCATTTCCTAATAATGATTTTCTAGTTGCAGATTTTCTTGCCTCCTTTAATACCTACTGCACATATACAAATAATAGGTGTCTAAAATGTATTAAGATTCTCTCTTCCAGGCAGTTAGTTGCAGTTGTTTGGGATCATGATGCATCAAACACCCATTATTTTCTCTGAGTAGGTCTAGTCTGTGAGGAAACTTGTGGTAATTGCCCTTATTCATTTCCAATAAAAACGAGTCACCACGGTGATCTTTCAAAAGGCCTTTTGATTCCTGATTGACCATGGACATCAGTGGAAAGGATGGAAATGTATACAGGAACATTCCTGTCCATGGAAAAGAAAAATAGTCTGTTTTCTAGGCCTTATTGCATGGAGTCCTATAGCAGAATTTTCCCAAATCATTGTTGTGAATGGAGGCAGAGAGATTCATTTCAGTTGTTCTTTACAGCTGTATCAGTTCCTGGAAAAAAAAAAACTTCGATTTACATTTTTTAGGATTTGCTCTGGTCCTGTTCAGCTTGACTGTCACAAGTGTTTGTCTGCAGAGTGAGGTTGTGCTGAAAGGGTATATCCCAGGGTACCATGGCTAGGCTGCAGAAAGGGTAGGATCTGGGTCTCCTTGTTTATGTATTAAACACTTGTAATGGTCCTGGGGAGCATAGATGACAGAGTGCTGATAGCATTTATAGCTGCAAACATTTTATTTTACATTTTTGTTTTGTTCTGTCCTTTCTGTTCCAAAGACCCTGCACTTTTATCCCCATAGACACTGCTCCTCAAGAAAAGTCTGAGGAGTCTGTTGTTTCAGACTATTCTAGAACTCAAACAAAAAATGGGTAACCTGGATTCTGATAAAATTGGTCTTGCCATCACAGAATCTCCCTTTTCACAACTCCCAAAATACGAATTTGGAATGTTAGGGAATGTTGATGTTGGGACCATACATATTTTAGATACCACTGAATTTTTCTCTTATGCAGTCTTGCAAGAGAAATCATGAGAATCATAAATGTCGTGAGACACAGAATCCTAAGAAATTCCTGGGTTGAGACATTAGTCTGAGTGGAAAAGCTCAGGTCTAGATCTAGATACAGATCTACTTTTTTACTGTGGAAGAAATGCTCTTTGATCTGAGGTGTCAAGGAAACAACCCAACACAATCCTTTGAGAAGGAATTAAACGAGTTCTGTATGTTCTCCTGGAAACAAAGTCTGTGTAGAAGATCTCTAACCCAAGTGAGAGATTCCTGACACTTTGAAATACACTTTGCAAAGATAAGCAATTGTCTAAATAAGGAAACGTGAATACCTTGTAGTCTTCAAAAGGCTATCACTGGACACTGACACTTTATAACTACCCTTGGAGAGGTGGATAGACCAAAGGGTAATGTAGAGAATTGTTGGTATGTTCAAAAGACAGAAAATCTTAAACTTCAATAATCTGAAACTATAGCATTATGATGATAAGCATCTTTTTAATCTAAGGTCACCAGAAAACCCACTTGGGGAATGTAGATCAATATGCATGTGTGTATACCCTTAAGAAGCTATCCAAGGGCTTGCACTAGAGTATAAATACTGAGCACGCATGAGCCTGACTGCCATTTTGTAGTTAGCTGTTGAGATGTGGACATATATGTATGTAAGCTCTGTTTGTTAGTTTGCTCATATTTAATGATGCTGCTATCCATCATGATGTGTTTCTGTATATTAAAGCATCTGAATGAAACCCCAAGCTGCCTTACTATTTGTAACAGAGATAAACGAGTGACAGTGAATGAGAGGTAACAAGCTGTGAAGGGATAAAATGTTGAACATGAGCACGATCAAAAACTGGTCTCCAAAAATCTTCTTTCTTTGGCATCAGAAACATTCCTGAATAAAACCTTTCTCCTAGCACTGGCTGAGGGACAGCTTCTATCACCTTCTAAGTCAGCAGGAGCTGAATTGCAGGACAGAAAAAAATGAGTTTGATCTGGCAGATGAGGGGGAATCCCTTGAAAAGGAGGGAGAGATGCCTCCTGCAATCAATAAACTTGATGAAGCAATTGCTGATCCCATTTGTATGAAACTATGTTGCCAAAAGGGGGGGGGGGTATTCAGACTTTCTGGAAGGATTAAAGATTTGCCAGGGTGGGAGGGGAGTCTTGTAAACAGTCATTCAGACTTATTAGACTGTTCTTTTTTCTGCAGAGTGGGATCAACCTTTCTTTTTGAATCTCCCTTTGCTTTCAGTTCTCTGCATTTATTTTGCTCTTTGACAAAGGTTGTCGAGTTAACATTAAATTACCCATTTACAAACTTGGAAAATGAAGGCTGAAAATCTAAGAAATTAATTGAATCAGCTTTGCTCTGTCATCAGCCTTTTTAAGGACCTCTGCACCAAAAACTAACTCTCTAAGGGAGAAACAGCTGAACAGGAAGGGCCAAGAAACTACTACAAAGAATGCCAAGACCAGTAATTCCAAAATATCCACAAGCCAGCAGGAACCATCAACCATTTATTAAAACAACTAAGCGCTTTCACCGGGAAATGCAATGGGCCTCTTTAGAGTTAATTGTAAAACAAAATTAGTGCATTTAAATAATGATTATACAATAAAACAATCAACATCTTACCGATAATGTCACAGTATTAATTAAAAACTAATTGGATCATTTGTTGTGAAAACAATAACACATTTATACTTTAAAACCATTCAGTATATCTTAAATCATTCATCGTACTTTAACCATTTCACCATATTTTAAACATAGCATCTCTCAAACAAATTCATAGTACCCTAAATTAAGTGTGATTTGTATTTCAATATACTGGAAATAGAAATACATTCATTTATTCCTGGTGGTTTAGCAGCATCTAACCTTAATTGCCACATGCACTCCATTACCTCAAGTAGGGTTTTAGCATCACCACCTTGTTCATTTTTAGATACTCTATCAATCACAAAAAATAAATACTTTTTTAAATTTGGACATCGCTCACTGTGTGTAAAAAGTTCACTCACTTTTTTCTTATTTTTTATCACTCTCGTATGCTCTAGAATATGCTGTCTTAATTTTCAAAAGGTCTTCCCCACATAAAATGTGGGGCAGCTCAAAGAAGTAGCCACATATACAACCATATCAGTGTTACAGCTGCAATAACCTGGGCATCTAAGTGACCTCTTGTAGTTAATACTGACACATGGTCCATCGTTTATAAACTTGCATGCTCTACAAATCCCACATTTACTCATTCTAGAGACTTTTTAATTATTCTTCCCTAAGCCCCTTTCAAGCAATTCTTTCAAATTTACCCCTACTGTATATAAAAGTGGTGGTAAATCCCAATATTTCTTTCAATTCACCACTGAAAATACTATCCCATGTAATTTGGATAATAGTTTTAACTTTAGGTGCTGTTTCATTATATTGCAACACCATCGCACCCCTCTTGTCAAATGTGTTCGATTGATGGTGTTCTATACCGTCAGCAATGGTGGCTTTTTCCAAACCTGCTTTTAGAATGGGTTGGAACATGTTGTTCCTTTTATTAAAAACTTCATTACATATTCTTGTTAATATATCCAATGGGTACCCGCTATTTCTAAACATTTCAATTAACTTAATCATTTCCTTTCTGAAATTGTCACCTTGACTGACCATTCTGGACAATCTTACCATTTGTCCTTTGATGACATTTTCCTTCTGAAAATAGGGGTGACAACTACTAAAGTGCAAAAAGGAACTGGAATAAGTTTTCTTACAAAATATGTTAGAACCAATACCACCTTCTTCTTTATACAATAAAATGTCTCAAAATTCAATCCTGTCATTATTTACATGACTAGTAAATTTTAAAAACTCAGTTGTATCATCTAAGTATTCAATGAATTCCTGTACCTCATCCTTTGTACCCCTCCATAAAATCAAAATATGATCCAAAAACGTAAGTATAAAATAATCTTAGACATAAACCTGGATGTAAATACTTTGTTCATCTCCCATTCAGCTAGTACCAGGTTTGCATATATGGGGGCACTCCTTGCACCCATTGCCACCCCGTTAACCTGTTTAAAACATTCCCCTTCAAAAAGAATAAAATTATTCAACAGCACCATCTCCATTAAATCTACTAATAAGCCTCTCTTAACATTATGTTGTTCGCTAAACTTTAATAAGCTATTTCCAAAATATTCCAATCCTACCTCTTGGGGTATCACAGAAAATAAATTGATGATGCTCACAGTTACAAACAAAAATTTTTCACTACAATTCAAATTTCTTATAATGTCCTGGCAATGCCAAGAGTCCTTCAATATGTGTGGAATCTTATCTAAAACAGTTTTACAAGTAATATCAACACATGATGCCAAAGTCTCCGTTTTCAAAACCTTGGCGGCCACTATTGGTCTAAACGAAGGTGCATTCATATTTTTATGAATTTAGGGGATGACAAATATAGATGGTATAACTGGTGTATCTACCATCAAATACCTATATTCTACATCCGAAATAATCCCCTCACATAAAAATTAATATAGTTGCCAATCTATTTTGGCATATGGCTGATGTACCTCAAATTTTGACACCCTTTAATATGTATCAGAATCACTCAAGATTTCCTGCATCGTACAGGTGTAGTCAGTACTTGACATAATAACTACCCCACCCCCTTTATCTGGTTTCATAACCCTATATAGGTTGGCATTAGTAAGTGCTTTTAAACAAAATCTTTCACCTGTTGTCAAATTGTTCAACTTATTCTTCTCAGTATTTATACATCTCCTTATTTGTGTTTCACATAACTGTTCGAACACCCATAACCGCAGGGTTACTGGGTGGGATAAACGTGCTTCTTTTTTTTAACATTCAAAACATGACCTGTAAAAGGACTGGCATTATCAAAAAAATGCTTTCAAATTCATTTGCCTGGTAAATAACTTAAGATCAATTAACAACTTCCCGATATCTTGTCGATGTGTTGGTAAAAAGGAAAAACCTTTCTTTAGCAGTGAACAGGAAGGGTCAAGAGCCTGAAGCAAATATTGAACTAAGCTCAATAAATTACTTCTGTCCAAAATAACTAAGACACGAGAAGACATATGTCTAGGTTTTTGCTTCTTTTTGATAGGAATTTCTGAAGAAGCAGGCTCACTTTTGCCAGGCAAAACCTCCCCAGGGAAAGGAATTTCAGTCTAGCTAGGTAGACATATTCCTTACTCATTTTTCCAAAACTGATGAGAGTGGTTCTCTCTTGCCTGCAAAGGGCACTCCAACAGGACTTGTCTAACCCCAGTCCATGGTGGCTGTAGGGGTTAAACCACAGGTAGCCAAGGAAAAAGATGAATGGTCTAAGGAACAAGAAATAGCCAGCTCAGAGTCACATATCTGCAGCCGAGGCACTTTAGCAGCATGCTTTGGTAACAAAGGCTGTTTATTTTCTTTTTGCAGCTGGTAGAAGGAAGAACCAAGAACTAGTTGGTTATTCCATGGAAAAGTTGAAAAAGCTGCCTGATTCCAGGGGAAACCTGGTGGTAGATGTTAAAACAGGTTAGTAGTAAAAATATCACTTTTCCTCTCAAAAAACACAATGAAAAGCACTTTAAATACTTACCCACAGCCCCCAAAGTAAAATAAAGCAACTTTTACAATGGAAAATGTAGTTTTGAATCAGTGTTAACAACTTTTACCAAAAGTAAAACTGTAACACTCCTAGCTATCAAAAGTCACGACACTCTATAAAAATATCTATGGGAAATTATAACTATGACTGTAAGATCAGGTTATTTGTGCCTACCAATTTAAATTGCTTAAATGGAATAAAGCTGTATTGAAGTAATAATACAACAAAAGAAATAAATGCTTTTGCGGTATGTCACAGTCAAGTAATAATGCTATGTTTTGTAACTACTCATGTTAGGAAGGCTTCACTATTCTGAATATGATTTCCCTTCACATCTAGGCTTAGGTATTCATGGCCACAGTGCACTAATGTGAACAAACACCTTGTATGCAGTCATGTCGCAATTTATTAACACCTTTTGAGGCTGTGTGCACTGGCACAAAATGGCCACTCTGTTTTCATGAATGGTGCTCAGGACTTCCTAGGACATGACCACTTACTAAGCACTCGTGCTCTGGATGCAGACTGTGCTGTGTAACAAGAATGTACTACACAGCACAGCAGTGACAGGCAGCTCAGAGAGGTATTTTATTTTTTAAATTGATGCCTACATCAAAGGAGATTCTTATGGCAGTATATTTTTCCTGTAGTCCACTGGAGTCTTACTTTAGCTTTTGAATTTTACAAGTGCCAGTATGTCGCTTAGATATGTTGGCTGAACAACATAGCAAGGAGAAGCATCGCTGTGCTGCAAGGGCAGTGCCATTGCATAGCACATGGCTGGATTCCATTGGGTTACCCCACTGGTACCAGAAGGTATAACACTTTTAACTTTATGAGTGGTATGCATTCAGTGAGGGTATGATTTGCATGTGTACTCCAAAAATGTACACTGCCTATGCAATACATAAGATGGCAAACAATGCCATATGCCATTGTGGTACTGCTTTTATGAATCACAAAGGGCTTTAGTATGCCATTCTATGGTGTACCAAACTTACTCCACAGAGAATATTTAAAAATAGTGCCAGATCTCAACCACCTCAAGACAGAATTGCAAGACAAGCAAGGCCAAATATCAGCAAACTGTGAGCACTCATACAAATAACAACAGACAAAGGGATCATTTTACATCAAACTCTAAAATGATTGAACTTCAAAAAAACAAAATTATATTTTTTGTAAGGTTGCAAGCCCCTGTGCTCTCCCACACCCCCTGCTAATTATATATACTAACTCTGAGATCGCACAACAGCAGGTAATTCCCTGAACCCGCTGTTATGCAATCCTGCTCTTGTCAGCTACAACCGACAAGATTTAAAACTGGATTTTAAATAATATTGCCCCACTCACCAGTGTACTGATAGGGAAACTATCAAGAAAAATTCATAGTTAAGTTAAATATGTAGGAATCTAAAGTCCCTCCATTTAATAAGAAAGGAATAATTATGGTAGTTTTACTATTAAAATAAGCTCTACTGAAAGATCTATTACTGAGGTGAGTAACCTGTGCTCAAACTGCACCATCTTCTTTAGTGAGGGTTGATATAACTGCAAATCTTATAATTTAGGTAGATTTCCAAGTGATACCCAATTTTCACTCAAGAAGCAGAAAAAAAGAATGATGAAAAAATATAATTATTATGAAATAAAGTGTACTGTATATTCTTGAATGATTTTCCAGTTTTCATGTACAGACTTTCATAAAATGACCAGTATCTTAAACAAACAGTTACATAAGATTAGACTGTAAAATATGATCTCAAAGCACCATCCCTGTAAATCATTATAAAACACTGGCATTTATTATACTGTGCAGTAATCATATCTACGGTAAACCACAAAGTTATTCTGCAAACAGAAAAATATACTTCAAAGATGTCTTAGTACAACCTACTAAGGTATAATTGTGTCACTGTGCTATGCCTAAGATTTTTTTTCACTTCCTTGTTAACTTCCAAATTCTTTTTTGAAGAATCCTTGAAAAAAAATGGCAATAACCATCATGTAAAAGAAAAAAAATATAGCTTAGAGACTTTTTAGATCTTGGTAAAATCTTCTTCTTGAATGTTCTATTCCTTCTGCTTTAACTCCATTCTCCCTTTTCTAGTCCACTTATGCAACTGCACATATATTTGGTTTGTTAGATATTCTACATACATTTTTTTGTTGGAGGTATACTAGAAGTACTATGAAAACAAAAGAATATCAACATCACTAAACCAGTTAGTTTGGATTCAAGTCTGAAACAAAGATAAGAATTGCCTCTATCAATCTTACAAATAAAGATCAGCTGATTTATGAGTAAGCCCTGAAAATTATTAATTAAAGGATGCATTTCCCCCCCTCAGACTGCAAAGGTTCTGGAACCTTTAACACAAATCCGCTCTTTACAGATGCCTCCCTTTGCAAAAATAACTGTATTTCTGCCTTATAGTATTAATAGTACCACAGAAATCAATATCTTTTGGAGAAGACTCCTATGGCAGAGAAGAAAAGCCTTCATGACCTGAATACTGGCAAATTAATGGACTGGTTTATATTAAATTTTGACAACACTTTAGGAAGGAAGGATGCATTAGTATGTAATGTAACTCTATCCTTGCAAAAATCAGTTATGGTGGTTCAGAGGACAAAGGTTGAATCTCAGAAATTTGTCTAATAGAGGTGATAGCTACCAGAAAAATCATCTTCCAAGAAAGATATTTAAGGTAACATGCAGTTGCTGGTTAAAAGGGCAACTGAGTAAGAGTCTGCAGTACCAGATTCAGATCCCATGGGGAGTAGGATCTTTGAAAGGAGGTTTCAGAAGAAGAGTACCTTTCAAGAAGGCTTTACTCAATTTATGAGATGTGACAGAACCACCAAAAAAATATATATATGAAAATTTGATATGGCTGCTAGCAGAACTTTAATGGTTGATGAACTAGCTCCTTTAAAGAGATGAGTCAAAAATTCAAGAATGTTATGTATCGGGACTGACAAAGGTTCAATACTATTTTGATGAGCCCAGTGAACAAATCTCTTCAATTTGCTAGAATAGAGCTTCCTGGGCTTATGGGAAGACAAAAGTATTTCATGGACAGGAGACGACAGCATAGGTTTTCTGGTTATTAATGGAATTGAAGAAGCCAAGCAGTCAGCCTGAGGTTGGTTATATTTGGATGAATCATGTTTGTTGGGTGAAATAGGAAGTCTGGAGTTGGATCCAAAATCCATGGTTGGTGAAGCAAGTGAGGCCAAATGAAGGGGAACCAAAGTTGTCAAGGCTAGTAAGGTGCAACAAGGATGACCTTCCTCTTCAACATTGCAACTTTCTGTAGGAATTTCGGAATTAGTGGAATGGATGGGTAAGCACAGAGCAGACCAGGGGACCAATTGTGAAGCAGAGCATCCTTCGGCAATTCCCACTGTGGTGAGATTATGGCAAAGTACCTGCTACATTTGTTCTTTATGGAAGAAGCAAAAAGATCACAGCAAGGCTGACCCCATTGATGGAAAATCAATTTTGTGATATTCTTGTTGAGGCCCATTCATGAGGTTGAAGAATGCACCTGCTCAGTTTGTCTGCTATCACAATGGATTACCCTGTAATGTGCATTGCTAGCAGAAAGCGGTTGGATGAGATTGCCCTTCGCCACACTCTGAGAGCTTCTCGACATAAGGGGTAAGATCTGGTCCTTCCTTGTTTGTTGATGTACCAAACAACTGACATGTCTGTTTGAATCGCAGTCATCCCCAGAGGGAGAGAATCTTGGAAAGCTTGCAGTGCTAAAAGCACTGCTCTCTCATCTCTAGGATACTGATATGCATGTTGGCCTCTTCAGGGGACCAAGTGCATTGGACTGTTTTCCTCAGAAAATGACCCTCCACCCCAACTGGGAAGCATCCATGGTCACTATGGTCTTGGGCTGAGGTGGAATAAATACATGACCTTGTAGAATCTGGTCTGAATGAATCCGCCATCTGAGAGCACTCTTGCATGTCTGAGTGATTTGAATCTGATAAGACATGGACTGGTAAAGCATTGACCATTGTGTGGCTAGCATCCATTGAAGAATCCTCATATAAAATCTGGCTAAAGGTACTAATGATACTGCCACTGCCATTCAGCCTAGAAGTCTGAAGGATCAGACATGCTGAAATTTTGGTACTGCACATTATCTTTCTGACCTGTGATCTTATGGTCTGAACTCTTGAAAATGGTAATGAAACTATGGTTGACTTTGTATTGAGAATTGCTACTAGGAACTCTAAAGTCTGAGCTGGCTGAAGTTGAGACTTCTTGTAGTTTATGGTCATACCCAGAAGAGAGAATGTCTGAAGAACCTAATATCTTCCCCTTATCAGTTGATGCCTGGTCAGAGCACAAATGAGCCAGTTGTCCAAATATAGAAACACTCAGAATCCTTGCAGTCTCAAGTGAGCTGCCACCACTGCTATGCACTTGGTAAACACCCTGGGGGCTGTGGTAAGACCAAAGGGCAGAACGCCAAACTGGTAATGATTGGCTCCCAGCTGGAAGCATAAATATCTTCTGGATCATCTCATCTTGTGTGATAGTACGCATCTTGAAGGTCTATTGAGCACATCAAACTGATTTGTTCAAGTTGCTGATTTCCAAAATTGTCTTCAGTTCCCTGTTTTCTTTGGCACTTAAAAGAATCTCGAGAAAGTTCCGGATTTCAGTTGGTCTGGCTTGGATGACTCTTTTTCTAGCAACCTTTAAATTTGAATTGCTGCTTGTTCCCTCTGACTGGGTGGAACATTAGAGATTTTTTTTGTTACTCGAGGAGGAAGGGAAAATGGAATTATTGTGCAGAGATAATCGACCTCTGATTGGCTTCAGACATGGACAATCAGGCCTCCCTTTAGGAGCACTGGTAGGGTCTGCCAAAGAAAGAATCTCTGGAGCCCTGGCTTTGCGGGTCACCTCTACCCATGGAGGCATCATCGTCCATTCAAGTTTCCTCCTCTGCCTTTGGGGAAACTTCCTCCAGGTGTATCCTGGAACAGACCTTGCGACTTCTTGAACCACATCTTATGACCACCTTGTTGATTCGTAGAAAAATATCTTTGAGGGGTCGAAAAATACATGCCCATGGCAGACAGGGTCTTTCCATCCTTTTCACACCTGGATAGTGTGTTTTTAACTTTGGGGCCAAACAGAGACATACCATCAAAGGGGGCATTGAACGATGACTTGAAGGGTTCTGCAAAATCACATAACTGCATTCAGGCATGCCTCCCGATGGTAATGCCTGCACTCTCTGCTCTTGAGATTCCTTCAGCTGCATGTAAAATCAACCCCATGGAAGAGTTAGAAATGGATTGCAGGGTAGCCAACTGAGAAGCCACAGATGACTGAACTTCTTCAGAGATGGATCCTGAGAGGGTATTTGACAACTCCTTAATCAAATCCCTCTGAAGTCTTGTGAAAGGTGCCAAATAATTTAGCAACCTTAAAGGGAAGGTCTCTGAAGCATATACATGCTTCCCAAATCTGTCCATTGCCCAAGACTCCCTGTTGGGAGGATGGACAGTGGATCTTTCCTTGGCAAGTTCCTCCTTTGTGGCCACCACTACAACCATGGCATCAACAGGCACCCCTTTTCCCCAAATATGTCTGTCCACCAGTGATGACATAATTTTATCTGGCTCCAAGATATGGGCTCAATGGTGTCAGGTTCCTTCCATGCCTGCTGAAAGATCAACTCAATGAGCTCATCGGTGGGTGGTGTCACCCAAGAGGTAGACAGTCCAGTAACAAAATTCTCCAGGAATATGGACTCCTCAAGAGAAGGGTTGCTGGGCATCCAGTCACCTCTCTGATTAAGGATTTCTAGGATGTCTCAGAAAGTACAGTTGTGTACACTTACCATAAATGTAGATGTTCGAGTGTATTCACTGTTGCAGTCATCCCACTTGGGTTATCTGCCTGAAGGTAGCCCTCAGTCGGCCCAGATACCAGAGTCTTGGGATTTCTGCATTAGATGCTGTCACCTCATCCATGGCGTCAGGTTGTCAGAGGTATAAAACATGCAGCCAACACCATTACATCAGTTTTCCTTGCCCCAGATGTCAGGAGCACCCAAAATAGAAAGCAATCAAATGGTATGGAACACCTCCAGTAAAAAGTAAATACCATTTCCATAAGATATGGCCAAAAAAAAAAAAAAAAAAAAAAAAAAAGAGGATAGGTAGAAAGTATAGAAAAGACAGGGGGGCTGGAGGGAGGGTAACCAGGACTGCAACAGTGAATACACTCGAACATCTACATTTATGGTAAGTGTACACAACTGTACTATGTTCTTCGTGTTTCACTGTTGCAGTCATCATACTAGGGTTGATTCCCAAAGCTGAGGAAGGGTGGAGGCAGTCACGTAGTAGTAGGGATGGCTAGCAGGCCTTGTAAGACTGCTGTGGCAAATTCAGCTCTGGATTTGGAAAAGATAGGCAAGTGGTAATGCTTGGTGAAGGTGTGTACAGAACTCCAGGTTGCAGCTTCCAGGATGTCCTTGGTAGGACTTCCCTGAGAAAAGCTGTAGAGGTTGAGGTAGCCCTAGTGGAATGAGGTCTAATCCCCTGTGGTATAGGTTTACCATGGTGTTTATAGTAGAAATGGATGCAGTGTGCTATTCGTTTAGAAATGGTTTGTTTGGAAATGGCCTTGCCCTCTGCCCCTGTAGCAAAGATGACCAGCAGCTGGTCAGATTTTCTGAAAGGTTTAGTCCTGTCAAGGTAGAACCTGAGCTGTCTGTGCATGTCCAAGGAGTGCAGGATCCTTTCCACTTTATTCTGAGGATTAGGAAAAAAGGTTGGCAAATGGATGGATTGGTTTAAAGC
The DNA here is from genome assembly GCF_019279795.1 of Protopterus annectens. Lineage (NCBI taxonomy): Eukaryota > Metazoa > Chordata > Ceratodontiformes > Protopteridae > Protopterus > Protopterus annectens. The sequence continues at coordinate 464,236,022 of NC_056725.1, forward strand.
CACACTGGATACCACCTTGAGCATTAAAGATGGGTTAGCCCTGAGGGAAACCCTGTCCGCATGGAAGATAATGAAGGGTTCCACAGCCATAAGGGCCTGTAACTCAGACACTCTTCTTGCTGAAGTGATGGCTAGCAGTAAGGCTGTTTTCCAAGAGAGGAATTTTAACTCTGCTGTAGCAGCAGGCTCAAAAGGGGGAAGTGTGAACTTCTTTAGTACAAAGTTAAGGTCCCAGGCAGGAGTGGGAGCTCTCCTCAGGCATCTTAAATTGTTAGCTCCTCTCAGAAACTGTTTAATCAGAGGGTGAGAGAAGAGAGGTGGCTCATTATTGTAATGAGCTGAGATGCCAGAGGCATGAATCTTAACTGATGAGGAGAGGCCCTTGTGGCGCAGCTCTGCTAGATAATCTAGGATTTGAGGCAAGGAGGGCACTGCTGTGTCCTTCCCTTGAGACTGGCTCCAAGAACATGATCTATTCCACTTTTCTGAATTGGATTTCCTAGTACTGGGCCTCCTGGCCTCAAGGATAAAATCCAGGACCTGTTTTGCTGAGGGTTGCTGGTGATGTATTCAGGGAATAAGCCAGCCTGACAGGTTCAGGGTTTGCAGCTGAAGATGCAAAATCTGTCCCTCCTGCTGGGACAGCAGAGAGGGGGTCTGCTGTAGGTGCCAGGATGGCACTGCTGTCAGACTGTGTAGGAGTGGGTACCAATGCTGGTGTGGCCAGTCTGGTGCAATAAGGATTGTCCTTGGCCTGTCCTGTTTGATCTTGAGGAGTACCTTTGGAAGGAGGGGCAGAGGAGGAAAGGCATAGATTGAGAGGTTTTCCCATGTGAAGGAAAGGGCATCCACTTTCCAAGCTTGCCTGTGGGGAATTCTGGTGAAAAATTTGTTTAATTGATGGTTTTGGGGGGATGCAAAGATGTCCACCTCTGGTGTCTCCCACCTGTGTATTAAAAGTTTGAATGAGTTTGGTTCCAGTTTCCACTCATGTGGGTCCATTAGATTTCTGCTTAAGTCATTTGCCTGGCAGGAATTGAGCTTGCAGGTGCACTTGGTTGCTTAAGGCTGTGTTCCACAGTGTCATGGCTAACCTGCAGAGTGGGTAGGAGTGAGTTCCCCCCTGCTCGTTTATGTACCACATAACTGTGGTGTTGTCTGTCTTTATCAGTTGTCATCCTGGTAGGATAAGGTATTTGAAGGCTGTCAGTGCATTCTGTACAGCTAACATTTCTTTTTGATTGATATGCAGGTGAATTTGTCCTGGGCTCCATTTGCCTTGAATGCATTTGCCTGCCATGTGAGCCCCCCATGGATAGTCTGATGCATCTATTGTCAGAGTTTGGATGGTGGGGGTTGTGAGAAAGGAGTCCCTTGTTGTGGTTGCAAGCCTCTGCCCACCAAAGGAACTCTGTCCTTAGGCAAGAAATGATAGGAATCACTGCTTCCAGGTCCTGGGAATGTTGACACCAGAGACTTTTCAAGTACCATTGGAGTTTCCTCATATGCAGTCTTGCATATGGGATCAGTAGAATACATGAGGCCATGAACCCTAGGGCTTACCGTATTTTTCTTGCAGATAGCTGTGTTTGGGTGGCCAGTAGTTTGAAATAAGTTGTCAAATAAACCTGCTTTTCTGGAGTGAGGAATGCCATCTGGGAAGTTGTGTTCAAGCTTGCTCTCAGGAATACAATCTTTTGGCTGGGTACCAGATGTGATTTCTTTTTGTTGATGGTATACCCCAGAGAAGTTAGGAGTCTCTTTACAAAGGTCAGGTGCTGAAGTAGCAATTCCTGACTGACTGCCTGAATCAGGCAATCGTCCAAGTATGGGTAAATTTGAATATTTCTCTGCCTGCAGTAAGCAATGGCTGGAACCAGGCACTTTCTGAATACCCTGGGCGCAATAGATAAGCCAAAGGGAAGTGCAGAGAACTGATAGTGCATAGAGCCTGCCCTGAAACATAGATATTTCTTGCAAGATTTCCTGATGGGGATGTGCAGTTACGCTTCTTTTAAGTATAGGGTGACTAGCCAGGAGTCCTTGGCTAGCATAGGAAGGAGCCGCTGGAATATAAGCATTTTGAATTTTGGTACCACCAGGAATGTGTTTAGGGTGGAGAGATCCAGAATAGTGCACCAAGAGTTCTCTTTCTTGTGTACCAGGAACAGTCTGGAGTAGAAACCCTGTCCCCTTTGCGCTGTTGGCACAGGTTAAATAGCCCTGATACTGAGAAGAGAAAGTACTTGCTTTTGGGCCTCTGCCCACTGGTTTGGAGGAAGGTCTGGCAATCTGCTTAGGGTTGGCAGAGAGTGGAAATAGAATCTGTATCCCTGGGATACAATGTTTAAGACGCATTGGTCCTGGGTAATATACTCCCAGTTTTTTGCATGCAGGGCGAGTTTTCCTCCTAGGGGTGCAAGTACTTGGGTATGGCTGGGAAGGGTTAAGGACAAGTCATTGTGAACTTTTTCCATAGGGGGTGGCTTACCGCTCCCAGTTTTTGAGGAGGGAGCACTCCATTGTTCAGATCTGTGCATACCCTGAGACTGTAGTCTTTGTGGTCTGTTGCCCCTGGGTTTGGGCTGAGAAGGACTGGAAAGGACCAGTTTTTTGAAGGCCAATGCTTACTGAATCTAGGTGGCTGTATCTGTAAGAAATCTTTAACAGTTTGCATGGATTTAGCTTTTTCTTCCATCTTTTTAAGAACAACTTCTGCTTTCGAGCCAAACAAACAGTCTTGGTTTAATGGAGCATCAAGTAATTTTGCCTTGGCATGGTCTGGCAAGGTTTGTTCCTTCAGCCAAGCATGTCTTCCCAGAACAGACCCAGTGACAGCAGCCCTGCAAGATGTTTCCAAGGCATCAAAACCACACTGCAAAGTATGCTTATCGACTTGGTTTGCAGAATGCATTAAGTCTTGCAAGTCCTTATTTTCTGCACAATCAGGAATCAACAAATTTTTTTGTTTAATTAGATCAAGAATATGCTGCTGGTACTTCAACATGTGAAACTGGCAATTTAAAGCCCTGATGGCAAGAGTTCCAGAGGTATATACCTTCTTACCCCTTCTGTCTAGAGCCCTAGAATCCCTGTCCGAAGGGGTAGGATTTTTGGCTGTAGAAGCCTTAATACCTTTATGTCCCTGGGAAATGGTCTCTGGATCGACAGTGGGATTTTTAAAGAGAAATTTGTGAGAGGCAGGTACTATGTAGTATCTATTGAGCTTTCTAGGAGCAGGTGGTAAAGTATCAGGGGTAAGGCTGGATTCCATGAAGACATCATATACAACATCCAGGACAGGGAGAATAGCCAGAGGCCTATGCTGAGGCAAGTCTAAAAATTCCCCGAGTCTCTCTTTGGACTGTGGGTAGTCCTGACATTCCCAGTGGAAATGTTCTCTTAGTGTATACAAGGTTTTACCAAAAGAAAGGTCCTCTCAGGGGAGGCTGAGGGAATTGACTCCTCTGCATCAGAGTCCTCATAGGTAGATAAGGGTATGTCCTAGTAATCCCAGGGGTCAGAGTCATCAGACTCATGGTCCGAAGAATCTGAAGGAAAATCAATTCTTTGTCTTTTAGAGTGGGGAGTCTGGCTTCCCCTAATTAAAGCAATAAGGTCTTCAGCCATTCTAAGCATTTGTTTCTGTAGCATGGGAGCTTGAAAATGTGCTTTGGTCATCGGTTTCCTAGGCATAGTGCGAACTCTGGGTCTGAGAAATTCAGTAGATTTAGTCATTAATGAAGTAGTCAGTTTAATACGAGCATCAGAAGGTCTGAATACACCCTCAGAAGCCGGTGCCGGCACAGCAGCTCCGGATCCATCCAAGGTAGAGACATCCGCAGGTTCCATAGTTGAAGATGCATCTTGCAGCATACAGGACTCCAAATCAGTCTCAGTAGAGGCCTGCTAATCTGTAGAAGTGGGTAACAGGGACTGCGAAAGTGCCTGAGTACCAGCGAACTGGCGACTAGCTTAACGGAAGCGTCGTTGGCAGTTTTGGACCTATGCAGTCTGTCACTGTCTGTCTTTATCTTTGCGTTTTTTCGGAAGATCGGTGGTCAGCTGACTTACTGATGCCATTTTGGAATACAGAGAATGAAAGCAAAAGAATTTAGAGACAAAAATAGCCTGATGATGAATAGTTCGGGCGTTGAAGAAGGCACAAAACCGACAGCGAGGGATGTCGTGGTCTGAACCTAAACAGATGATGCAGTAAGAATGAAAATCTCTGTGAGGTATTTGCTTTCCACAGGCAAGACAATTGTTAACGATAATCTGAATGAACGATGTCCAAACTGCCCAAGATGTTAAAAACAGGTTTATTCCAAACGCATAAAAACAGTGAACACTCCAAAATAGCAGCACTGAAATCACCAATAACCCAGGTTTCGTCCCAAGGAAATGACTTCATCAGATTGGTGACATAGTACCACTAATATATACTAAAACTCATTAAACAATTACACTTAATTGACACTTATTTAATTTAGTTTGAGTTGAAAACCAAACCCTAAGAGCACCAACTTCTGCCTATGTTTGCTTGATTGGTTTGCCTTTACAAAGTTAATACATACTGCATAAACCTAGCTGTAGTGTATGTAAAAAATTAATATACATACCTAAAAAATATATATATAAAAGATGTAAATCATCCTACACTTGTGTATATGGTTATTTATTCTAAAAGCATATGTGTTATGTGTATGTGAATATTAATTTAAAATTTTAAAAGTTAGCTACAATTAATTCAATATGTATATAGAATATATAAATAATAAACTCTTCACACACTACTGATGTTCAACAGCTAAAAATTAAATATTTTGAATATTTCTTATTTTAAGCCAAGGCTTGATTGAAAGAAATTCATTCAAGCCTGGGTTATTACAGGCGTCCAGCTCACAAAGGTGAAATTACATCTGTGACTAATAAACCTAGTATGCTAACAAAGGTAAACGCACTTTCTAAAACTTTTGGCGACCACGGCAATGCGCTGTACTGCAATGAAGTTGAATTACAAAATAAGACAATATGTAATAGTAATGCAAGTAGAACGTTTTCTTTGTTGGACACACACCATGATGCATTTAACGTTGTAGCACATAAAACAGCAAATTTTGGTGATTATTTGATTGTAAATGGGGAAGGCAGGGGTCATATTTTGGAAGCTCATAATGAATATAATGTTTCTTTCAATTATACTAACAATGATATGCGAGATAGTACGGAAATAACGAATGTTATAATTGATGGGAATATTACTTGTGAATCTAGTTTATTGAATTTAAGTATACATTTGTTATCTAACGATCCTAATTTGCACGAAAAGCATGTAAATAGTGACAATATAGGGCCTGACACTTATACAGACCAAGAATTGGTCTTTAATTCTGACAATATTGATGTAATAACAGTGGACCAATATTCGAGTTTAGTATACAACACATCTGAGGTAGACATAGGTCAACAATCAGATGTAGAGAGTATAGTGAATTTCTATGAGGAACTATCACAGGGGGATGTCATCTCAACTATCACAGTTTACTGTGAAGGCGTTCTAAGTAATCCTAAAATTATAACAAATACAAAGAATGATTTTAAAGTGTACAATTATTCTAATATTGAACTTAGTACTAAACACGCTGATTTTTTGTCAAAAGGATTTAACTTTGTGCCAAGTAGAAGGGGGAATATTGTTGATTCACTAATAGATCTAAAACTCTTTACTCGAAAAATGAACCTTAAGTTGAATGCTGAGATGGACTTAATTAACAATAGTCATGGAATGGATGATAGAATATTAAAAAAATCCAGCCTTTTTAACCCTGTTATGAATCCAGATGTGGCAATTTTTGAACATATTTGTGAGTGTGAATACAGGGAACATTACAGACATAGAGAGCAAGAAAGTAAATTTAATCTCACAAAAGATGAGTATAGTATATTAAAGTTTATTGGTAACAAGGATTGTATACACATAATGAAGCCTGATAAGGGCAATGGGGTTGTGGTGGCTAATAAGCAAGATTACTATAGTATTATGATGTCTATGTTGTTGGAAGAGAATTATAGTGAAGTCAGCATAAATGAAATCAACATAGCCTATCAGAAGATAGATATGGTCTTGGATGATATGGTATTCCAAGGTGAGATTACTGAAAGTGAGTATGAGTTTATGCAGAATCAATATCCTGTTGTAAGTGCTATTTTTGGAATACCAAAAATCCATAAAGGACTTAGTAATGTTAAATTTAGACCAATTGTTGATGGGAAACATAGTAAAATGAGTTTTATTAGCCAATTTTTGGACCATAAATTAAAGAAAGGCCTTGAAGTTACACCACATTTAGTTAAAGACTCGTGGCATTTTCTAGAAACCATTAAACATTGGGATATACCAAAAAAGTTTTATTTTGTAACCATAGATGTTTGTAATTTATTTAGTGTGATTCCACATGATGTGGGGTTGGAATGGCTGGAAGAACAGCTTTATGTTACTGGGGTCTACGAACAAGATAATGTTAATACATATGTCAGACTAATGGAACTAGTATTAAAAAACAATTTCCTATATTTTGATGGTCTTTACTTTAAACAATCTCATGGCGTAGCTATGGGGGCAGCTTGTGCCCCCATCTACGCCAATTATATCATGGCCTATTGGGAAAGAGAGTATGTGCACAAAAGTGAATATAGTCCATACATAAACATATATATGCGATTTTTGGATGACATTTTTATTGTTTGGACAGGAAACAAACTATTATTAGACAACTTTATAGATTACATCAACAATACTGTGTGGTTTTTGAAGTTCACACACTCAACCAATGCTGAGAAGATAGATTTTTTGGACGTTAGATTAATATATGACAAGAAAGAACATAGAGTGAAATCAACTATATATAGGAAACCTACCTTCTCAAACTCGTATTTACATTACGATAGTTGGCACCCCAACCAAGAGAAGAAAGCCATAGTTAAAGGGCAGATGGTTCGAGTAGTACGAATGGTTAGTGATACTGTGGACTTTGAGAACGAATTAGATTTTGTAATAGGAATGTTTCTCAATAGAGGGTACCCAAATAGGTTATGTGAAAACCTGAAAAAGGAAATTGTTTTTAAAAGGAACAACAAGATTATGGTTCCAATTATATTATCGGATGTAGATCAGTTTGGATATTCTACCCACCAGAGGGAGCATAATACATTTGGTAATGACACCATTTTATATATTTTAAGGTACAACAGGGACACTGAGTTCATAGTCAATATTGTAATGAAATATTGGGATATTTTTCACAAACACGAGGAGGAACAAAGACTTTTTTTATTTAAGCCTAAATTTGTATATAGAAAGGATTGGTCATTGAAAGATATTTTTGAAAGGGGTATGGCCGACAGTAATAACATTAGTAATAAACCCAAAGGTAACTATAAGTGTGGAAGATGCACAACATGTAAACATGTTTGGACAACGGGACACAAAATTTTTGTTAACAACTGTGACATTGTAATTAATGGTCATTTTGATTGTTTTACTAAAAATGTGGTGTATTTGGCTAAGTGTCAACAATGCAGGGCATTTTATATCGGAAAAACCTGTAGAAGGTTTAGGGATAGAATAAAAGAACATATGTTAGACATACAACATAAAAAATCTGTAAATGCCCTAGCGAGACACATTATGACCAATGGTAGTCACACTTTTAAGTTTTGTGTGATACAGCAGGTGATTTATGACCTACAAGGTAGAATTACCCAGTTCCATTTAGACATGAGTGAGCTTATCTGGCAACGTAGGCTGGACGCCTGTAATAACCCAGGCTTGAATGAATTTCTTTCAATCAAGCCTTGGCTTAAAATAAGAAATATTCAAAATATTTAATTTTTAGCTGTTGAACATCAGTAGTGTGTGAAGAGTTTATTATTTATATATTCTATATACATATTGAATTAATTGTAGCTAACTTTTAAAATTTTAAATTAATATTCACATACACATAACACATATGCTTTTAGAATAAATATCCATATACACAAGTGTAGGATGATTTACATCTTTTATATATATATTTTTTAGGTATGTATATTAATTTTTTACATACACTACAGCTAGGTTTATGCAGTATGTATTAACTTTGTAAAGGCAAACCAATCAAGCAAACATAGGCAGAAGTTGGTGCTCTTAGGGTTTGGTTTTCAACTCAAACTAAATTAAATAAGTGTCAATTAAGTGTAATTGTTTAATGAGTTTTAGTATATATTAGTGGTACTATGTCACCAATCTGATGAAGTCATTTCCTTGGGACGAAACCTGGGTTATTGGTGATTTCAGTGCTGCTATTTTGGAGTGTTCACTGTTTTTATGCGTTTGGAATAAACCTGTTTTTAACATCTTGGGCAGTTTGGACATCGTTCATTCAGATTATCGTTGAAGTTAGTACTATCCAGTACAATTTTTGGTTCTCAAGACAATTGTTAACTTTTTCTGACATCGGTTAGAGCAAGAAAAAAGGATCCCCAACAGGGTCGAAAAACGAAAATTTCAGGTAGCTGCCGACCGGCACTTGCAAACTGCTTCTGCTTTGGGCTCCCATGCGGCAAGAAAAGCTGATGTAATGGCATCGGCTGCATGTTTTATACCTCTGATGACCTGATGTCATGGATGAGGCAACAGTATCCGACAAAGAAATCCCAAGACTCTGGTATTCGGGCCGACTGAGGGATACCTACAGGCAGATAACCCAAGTGCGATGACTGCAACAGTTAGACATGAAGAACATCAAGACATCTTCAGGAGGTGATTGTGGGGTCCCTTCACTTTCACCAAAATCCATATCTTCTGTGATAGACTCCTCTGGCAAGTGTAGATGCTTCCTCTTGCACATCATCTTCTTACATTTTAGGGATCCCCTCAGTGGGATGCTCCAGAGAGGTATCAGAAGAAGAAATCAAGATTCTCTGTGTAGAATCCTGGGGTATTGGTATTGGCTATCCCTGTGGAGGAAGGTGGTGAAGCTTCGAGCAGAGACACATTAAGGTTATAGATTTTGGATCTTAGGGGGATGGATCTATCCATCCTACTGAGGCAGAGAAAATTCTCTTCACAGCCTTGAATGCAGATAACACCAGAGAAAGAGAAGAGCTCAGATCCAAAAAGACCAGCATTTGTTTCAGCCGCCTCCCTTGCTTCAAGGGCAAAATACCCAAAGTGGAAGCCAGAGACGAGCTATCCAGTGTTGGGGCCCTGAGGCACAGAGAATGCTCTGAAAGCTTCAGAGGTGACTGCAATGCCTCAGACCTAACAGGGAAGCTACAACTCCAAGAGCTCTCCAGATCCAACAGGACTGGAGCACTCAGAGCAAACTTTGGATCCAAAAATAAAGCAATCCTCAGATCCGAACCATATGGATCCAGATGGCTATTATCCAGGGACTCCAAAACCACTGAGGGAGTCAGAGGAGGACTTCCTAGTGGGGGTGTAGCAGAAAAATGGACCTCCAGACCCAGAAAGGTAGAAGCTGAAGGAGCACCAATCTGTCCCTGCGTCAACAGAATCTTCCTCACCATCCTCTCCACATCCTCTTCTGTGAGACTTCTGGAGGAATGACTGGAAAGGACCGACAGAGACCTAGTTCTCTCCAGAAACAGGGCAGGTACCTTAAAAGGTACTGGATCACACAAAGGTGAATAAAGAGTCCTTGGTAAACCACTCACTGAAGAAGGTCCACTAGCTGTCAGATCCAGCTCAGACTACATCAGGGATGAAAGGGTAGGCTCCAATAATTTTGATTTGCTTGGATCCAAAGTAGACAGATCAGATATCTTTAATTTCTTCAGATCCAAGGTTGAGGTTGGATACTTGAGGTTTTTCTTTTGATGAATCAGAAGCCAATGAAGAAAGGCCATGGTGACATTGTTTTTGCAGTTATTTTTTGTCTTAACTTTGGGAGATTTACCTCCTGATACAGCCTCTCCAAAGGAAGACAGCAAAATGCCTTTGAAAGTCAATTTGTTTTTATGTTTTACTAACACCCTGGGGTTAAATCTGTGGCAGACTGAACAGTCTTCCTGCAAGTGAAGAGGCCCTAAGCAGTATACACAAAGCATGTGCCTGTCTGAAAATGGCATTTTATGGCCACACTTTGTGCACTTTTTAAATCCCTGTGACGCTTTATGTGCCATATACTGTATCACAAAATTAGAGAAAGAAAAGACACTCAAAGTAAAACATTATTTCAAACCAGAAATGTTTTTTAACAATATAACACGAAAGGAATAGCGAGAGAAGAGAAAAAATGCTAACAATGGTATTAAGACTACATCAACTGGGGAAAAGGAAAAAAAAGAATACTAATAATAGTATCGAGCAGTACACAAGTACAGAAAACAGAATATCAGAGTTCGACAGGTAAGGGAGAATCTAAATAAACACTAAGAGAAAATAATAAGAGACTGAAGGAATATCAAAAAACAACTCACAAAAAACGCTCGAGAGTATTGGCAACCACGTCATTCGCTGAAGGTAGCAAATGAGATCTGAGGTAACTGGGGTGGGTGCATTGTGGGTAAGGGAAGAGCTCAAGAGTTCTTAGTGGTCACGAGCTTTAGCAACAGCAGAGTCGGATCCGAGGGATTGGATCTGAACCCATCTGTTGTGGATATAATGAAAACTGACATCACATGCATTTATTTCTGCCCAACTGATCCAATACAATACCTTTTGAGGCCAGTTAATCACCCCAAAACTGTACGTTAGAACAGGAAGAGCAAATCGGTTTATAGCAGGGACTTTATTCCAAGATGTTAGGAAAGTTTTCAATATTAGTTTTAGTCTTCTAAAGTATTTCTTACTGAGCTGCACTTGCATTTCTTCATGTTTTATTACCAATTCTTATTGCTCTATGTTTTTTTGGTAAGACTTTATCTGTTATTAATTTAGCTGCACAGTAATACAGCTTATTTATTTTTATTATAAAAATTTCTGTTAACAGTCCTAATTACTGTGTTCATCTTTTTTACCAACCTTCTAAATATTTTGAGTCTTATTTACTTTCTGTAATATATTTTTTGTCAATCTTAATATATTTATCTGTCTCAATTAAATGAAGCATCTCTTCCCTTAGATCCTTTTCTTCAACTGACAATATCCTTTTTTGACCGAAAATAGCACTGTGTGAGGAGAAACGAAGCACCGGACAGCAAAAATTAAATAAAACCAACTAGTTTATTGAGCCAAAAAATAACGTAAAACGCTTAACGAGTCACCGTGTTTTTCGTCCTCATAACAGACTTCATCAGACAACAATAAAATACTACCATAACATTTAAATATGCTGGCACAATTTCAAATCATCCAATAATATTCCATCTCATAAAAGTGTATTCCCATTCCAATGTACGATATGATAATTAACTACATAGTTACATCACTTAAAACTTGAATATAAAACTTTGAAATTACATGGAAATCAACATAAAACTCTAAACATATATATATATATGTGTGTGTAAAATAGCTGATAGGTAATCATGAAAATTGCCTATAAAATGTGTATATTAAAACGTTGAAGGGTAAATACACCACAATGAGCTTCAACACTTTCATTGTTATCATAAACAATACTCCCACCCAGTGGCCAAGATGAAAATAACAAGAAAAATATAAACAATAAATAGAACTGTGTTAACTATATAAAATTCCTAAAATGTAATTACATAATTCCTAATATAATTAAATAACCCATAATAGACAAACAATATAATGTTAATTATGAAAAATGGTATAAAACATACTGTTCCTACAATAAATACAACAAATATATATATAAAATATAATAAATATATCAAGTCATAATATTATACTATACATATGTATATATAAAAAATATGTATATATATCTCTCTAAAATGTATAAATCACAAAGCATAAAAACATATAAGAACCACAAAACCATCTGAAAACTTTTTTAAAAAATTGATCCAACCTTATTATAATCTAGCAGCCCTCATCTTTAAAATGGGTGCGAGGGAAATATTGTCATTTAAACCTGGGAATTTATTGGCTTCTAAAATAATTTGCCAATATAATTCCCGGTATTCAATTTTGGTTTCCCATAAGCCACCCCTTTCATCTTTTTGAACTTCTTCAATAATAAAAAAACATGTATTTAGCTAAGGGGCATGTGATGGTATGTCTATATAATGCATTACTTTCTTTTTTATTTTTTATATCATTAATATGTTCATATACTCTCCTTAGTTTTCTCTCTGTCTTGCCAACATAAAAGCCGGAGCAAATCCCACATATAGCAATGTATACCACTCCAAAAGAGTCACAAGTATTATGTGTTTTGCTTACAATTTATTTTCCCCTAGATTCAATAAAGACACTTCATGTGTCCGCCACCCAAGGCCATTGGGTACACATCCTACATGGGAATGTTGCCACTAGGCTTCTTCGTTTTCTTTTTATCCTTACTCTGAAACAACAACCAATCTTTAATGTTTCGTCCCCTTCTACAAATAATGTTCAGAGGTTCTTTGTGTTTTAAACTGAGGTCAGTTAATTTAATAAACTTGTCCCATTGTTTATCAAAAGCTTTTTGAATTGCACCTGCATCTCCACTCAAATCTGTAATGAAGGCCCTATTGTATTGTTTGCCTTTATCTCTAGTAAATTCAGTTGACTCTACCATGTTGATTTGGCCAATATTAATCAAATTAAGGGGCTGTTTACCAAAAATAGGTTGGAATCTGTCTTTTCTACCTTTAATAACTTCTTCTTTAATCTTAGTACAAAATTCCAGAGGGTACCCTCTTTCTAAAAACATTTGAGTCAAAAACTAACATTCATCAACAAAGCCTCGGTCATTTGATGTCATTCTAGAAATTCTAACAAACTGGCCATTCACTATACTTTTTTTCTGGTGGATAGGATGTCCACTACTAAAATGGAGATAACAATTAGAAAAAGTTTTCTTCCTAAAAACGTTTGACTTGAAATAGTTCCTATCCTTAATTAATGTTATATCCAGATAATTCATTTCTTTAAGTCCAATTTCATGAGTAAATTTAAAAAATTTTGTGGTATTATTAATATAATGTATAAATTCATCCAATCTTTCTTTACTATCATTCCAAAATATAACTATATCATCTAGGTAGCGCTTATATAAACACCAGCAATCTTTATATGTACTATGGTGGATGAATTTCATTTCCCAGGTGTTTAGAACTGTATTGGCGTATATAGGAGCACACCTTGCCCCCATCGCACCACCACTTTTTTGGTGGAAATATTCACCTTGAAAAAATATATAATTGTGTTTTAACACCATTTCCATTAAAGTCATACATATATATATATATATATATATATATATATATATATTTCATTGTCATTCAAATCACCAAAAAACCTAATAGCCTCCTCAAACCATTCTAAACCTATATCATGTGGAATAGATCCGAATAGGTCTATCAGATCTATAGTTACAAAAATTAATTCTTCATTAAACATATTCTCCTTAATATTGTATAAAAAATCCCAAGAGTCTTTTAAGAATGATTCTCCCTTCATCATTGACTTTTTCACTTTTACATCGATGTATCTAGCTAAGGGGGAAATTGCTGAACCTTCAGCAGCCACTATAGGGTGTAGGGGTGGATCAAAATAGTTCTTGTGAACTCTTGGAATACCAAAAATAGAAGGAATTTTGGGCTTAATATTATATAAAAAATCAAACAAGTATTTTTCAATGAAACCTTCCAAAACAAATCATATAATGTTAAATATATTCTTCTATATCCAATATTAATTTCATTTTTGGATACATTACTATATTTCAAAGCATCAAGAAAATATTAAACATTTTCCCTTCATACATGATGGTATTCATCAGTACTATGCCCCCCCCCCCCCAAAATCAGGCTTCATCACTCTCAAATTAGTATTTTCCTTTAGCTGTTGAAGTAGTTCATATTCTGTAGATGAAAGGTTTGGTGCATATCTATTTCTCTAAACTACCTGTCTCAACTCATTTTCTACCAAATTCTCAAAATTCCTTAACTGTGGGTGTATAGGGGGGTTCCAAACACTTCTCTTTTTTAACTCATTAGAATCATCTCCACCTATTAACCCATCACCACAAATCAGTTCTAAATTAATTTTCCTTAAAAACATGTTTACATCTATCACAAGTCTACTAATATCACATTTTGTTCTTTGGACAAAGTTTAAACCTTTAGAAAATAAACTAAAATATGTATCATTAATATCTAATTCTGTGTAGTTAAATATATTAAAATTTTTAAACTCATTGCAGGTACAAACAACTGATTCTATATAATCACAGTTTTCATTTGTATTATCCTTTATATCATCTTGACATACTATCTCTTCCCCCTCCATCCATTCTGCTGAAAATTCCCTTCTCTCTGATTCTTTATCCTTCCTGACCTCCAGAGGGGTGGAAATTCTAAAGGGTCCAAATTTTCTTGATCTACCTGTTGAAATACTTCATTCTGATAACCCCTGTTCAAAAACCCACCACTGTTATATTTAGAATAAAATTCATTTGTGTAATTGAACATAGCTCTGGGTTTGGGGTATTGTAAATGGTGTTCATATTCAAATGTGTCTCTATTAATTTTTCTTTTCTTCCTTTCCAAAATTCTATCACATTTATCTATAACTTTCCTCAGCTCAAAATACTTCTTCTTTTCTTCATCTACTGTAAACAAGGTATCTTTTGTAATTTTATCATTTACTGCATCAATATGCTTCATCAAAATATCCATTTCCTCCTCATTATTCTTAATAGCTTTAATAAGCTCAAAACCCCAACTGTCAAACATGTTGAGTAGTGAATCATGGAAGTGTGTGCCCTCTTTAACATTGTTAGGGAACGTATGAACCCGTAAACCTTTCGGTACCAACTTAGCTTGTAAACATTCTTTCAAATAAATATTGTCAATGTTTAAAATTTTATATTTAAATAATAAATCATTTAATTTGGTTAAATTACCAGCATATGTTAAAACCTGCTCATCTTCTTTCACAAAATTCTCATGTAGCTCAACTCTCCATTTGAGCCAGTCATTCAAAGTTAATGCATGGTATGTACAGTCACCTTGTTGTTCTGGCGTCCTAAAGTCTCTCCTCCGAACATCATTTCATTCTCCTGAATGGTTCACCTCGCCGCTGTTGAGTAAAATATTAGGCATATTCTCAGCCCTGTCGAGTCCTGTACTCGTATTTCTTAAAGGGCTAGAATGCGAACGATAGCCATGGCTGGTAAATCCTCCTCCGCTAACCTGTCCGTTTGGAACAAGCCCACACTGATTTCTGGGTAGAGATGTATTGACACTATTACGCATCAATGAATCACACAAGGGAGTCAACATAGCAACCAACTGACTCAGCTGTCCAATAAGTGCAGTCAATTCATTCCCCTTATGCGAATGTGAATCCATGCCAACCGGGGAAAAGCTCTCCTCTCCCTCTATGAAACAACTGATAACCAAATAGTGAGGAACAGTGCAAAACCAAACAAATAACCGAAAATAGCACTGTGTGAGGAGAAACAAAGCACCGGACAGCAAAAATGAAATAAAACCAACTAGTTTATTGAGCCAAAAAATAACGTAAAACGCTTAACGAGTCACCGCTTTTTCGTCCTCATAACAGACTTCACCAGACAACAATAAAATACTACCATAACATTTAAATATGCTGGCACAATTTCAAATCATCCAATAATATTCCATCTCATAAAAGTGTATTCCCATTCCAATGTACGATATGATAATTAACTACATAGTTACGTCACTTAAAACTTGAATATAAAACTTTGAAATTACATGGAAATCAACATAAAACTCTAAACATATATATATATATATTTTTTTTTTTTTTTTTTTTTTTTTTTTTAATCTTGGCCACTGGGTGGGAGTATTGTTTATAACAATGAAAGTGTTGAAGTTCATTGTGGTGTATTTACCCTTCAAAGTTTCAATATACACATTTTGTAGGCAATTTTCATGATTACCTATCAGCTATTTTACATATATATATTACAAAAGATACCTTGTTTACAGTAGATGAAGAAAAGAAGAAGTATTTTGAGCTGAGGAAAGTTATAGATAAGAAATGTGATAGAATTTTGGAAAGGAAGAAAAGAAAAATTAATAGAGACACATTTGAATATGAACACCATTTACAATACCCCAAACCCGGAGCTATGTTCATTTACACAAATGAATTTTATTCTAAATATAACAGTGGTGGGTTTTTGAACAGGGGCTATCAGAATGAAGTATTTCAACAGATAGATCAAGAAAATTTGGACCCTTTAGAATTTCCAACCCTCCGGAGGTCAGAAAGGATAAAGAATCAGAGAGAAGCGAATTTTCAGCAGAATGGATGGAGGGGGAAGACATAGTATGTCAAGATGATACAAAGGATAATACAAATGAAAACTGTGATTATATAGAATCAGTTGTTTGTACCTGCAATGAGTTGAAACATTTTAATATAGTTAACTACACAGAATTAGATATTAATGATACACATATTTTAGTTTATTTTCTAAAGGTTTAAACTTTGTCCCAAGAACAAAATGTGATATTAGTAGACGTGTGATGGATGTAAAAATGTTTTTTAAGGAAAATTAATTTAGAACTGATTTGTGGTGATGGGTTAATAGGTGGAGATGATTCTAATGAGTTAAAAAAGAGAAGTGTTTGCAACCCCCTATACACCCACAATTAAGCAATTTTGAGAATTTGGTAGAAATGAGTTGAGACAGGTAGTTAAGAGAAATAGATATGCACCAAACCTTTCATCTACAAAATATGAACTACTTCAACAGCTAAAGGGAAATACTAATTTGAGAGTGATGAAGCCTGATAAAGGAGGGGTGGGGGCAAAGTACTGATGAATACCATTATGTGTGAAGGGAAAATGTTTAATATTTTACTTGATGCTTTGAAATATAGTAATGTATCCAAAATGAAATTAATATTGGATATAGAAGAATATATTTAACATTATATGATTTGTTTTTGGAAGGATTCATTGAAAAATACTTGTTTGATTTTTTTATATAATATTTTTGGTATTCCAAAAGTTTACAAGAACTATATTGATCCACCCCTACGCCCTATAGTGGCTGCTGAAGGTTCAGCAATTTCCCTCTTAGCTAGATAGATCGATGTAAAATTGAAAAAGTCAATGATGAAGGGAGAATCATTCTTAAAAGACTCTTGGGATTTTTTATACAATATTAAGGGGAACATGTTTAATGAAGAATTAATTTTTGTAACTATACATGTGGTAGACCTATTCGGATCTATTCTACATGATATAGGTTTAGAATGGTTTGAAGAGGCTATTAGGTTTTTTGGTGATTTGAATGACAATGAAATTATATATATATATATATATATATATATATATATATGTATGACTTTAATGGAAATGGTGTTAAAACACAATTATATATTTTTTCAAGGTGAATATTTCCACCACAAAAGTGGTGTTGTGATGGGGGCAAGGTGTGCCCCTATATAAGCCAATATGGTTCTAAACACCTGGGAAATGAACTTCATCCACCATAGTACATATAAAGATTGTTGGTGTTTATATAAGTGCTACCTAGATGATATAGTTATATTTTGGAATGATAGTAAAGAAAGATTGGATGAATTTATACATTATATTAATAATACCACACATTTTTTTAAAATTTACTCATGAAATTGGCCTTAAAGAAATGAATTATCTAGATATAACATTAATTAAGGATAGGAACTATTTCAAATCAAAAGTTTTTAGGAAGAAAACTTTTTCTAATTGTTATCTGCATTTTAGTAGTGGACATCCTATCCACCAGAAAAAAAAGTATAGTGAAAGGCCAGTTTGTTAGAATTTCTAGAATGACATCAAATGACCGAGACTTTGTTGATGAATGTGAATTTTTGACTGAAATGTTTTTAGAAAGAGGGTACCCTCTGGAATTTTGTACTAAGATTAAAGAAGAAGTTATTAAAGGTAGAAAAGACAGATTCCAACCTATTTTCGGTAAACAGATCCTTAATTTGATTAATATTGGCCAAATCAACATGGTAGAGTCAACTGAATTTACTAGAGATAAAGGCAAACAATACAATAGGGCCTTCATTACAGATTTGAGTGGAGATGCAGGTGCAATTCAAAAAGTTTTTGATAAACAATGGGACAAGTTTATTAAATTAACTGATTTCAGTTTAAAACACAAAGAACCTCTGAACGTTATTTTTAGAAGGGGACAAAACATTAAAGATTAGTTGTTGTTGTTTCAGAGTAAGGATAAAAAGAAAACGAAGAAGCCTAATGGCACATTCCCATGTAGGATGTGTACCCAATGTCCTTGGATGGCGGACACACAAAGTGTCTTTACTGAATCTAGGGGAAAAGAAATTGCAAGCAAAGCACATAATACTTGTGACTCTTTTGGAGTGGTATACATTGCTATATGTGGGATTTCCTCCGGCTTTTATGTTGGCAAGACAGAGAGAAAAATAAGGAGGAGAGTATATGAACATATTAATGATATAAAAAGAAAGTAATGCATCATATAGACATACCATCACATGCCCCTTAGCTAAATACATGTTTTTTATTATTGAAGAAGTTCAAAAAGATGAAAGGGGTGGCTTATGGGAAACCAGAATTGAATACCGGGAATTATATTGGCAAATTATTTTAGAAGCCAATAAATTCCCAGGTTTAAATGACAATATTTCCCTCGCACCCATTTTAAAGATGAGGGCTGCTAGATTATAATAAGGTTGGATCAATTTTTTAAAAAAGTTTAGAGATGGTTTTGTGGTTCTTATATGTTTTTATGCTTTGTGATTTATACATTTGAGATATATATAGATATATATATATATACCTATGTATAGTATAATATGACTTGATATATTTATTATATTTTATATATATATTTATTGTAGGTACAATATATTTTATACCATTTTTCATAATTAACATTATATTGTTTGTCTATTATGGGTTATTTAATTATATTAGGAATTATGTAATTACATTTTAGGAATTTTATATAGTTAGTTCACACAGTTCTATTTATTGTTTATATTTTTCTTGTTATTTTCATCTTGGCCACTGGGTGGGAGTTTTGTTTATGATAACAATGAAAGTGTTGAAGTTCATTGTGGTGTATTTACCCTTCAACGTTTTAATATACACATTTTATAGGCAATTTTCATGATTACCTATCAGCTATTTTACATATATATATATATATATATATATATATATGTTTAGAGTTTTATGTTGATTTCCATGTAATTTCAAAGTTTTATATTCAAGTTTTAAGTGACATAACTATGTAGTTAATTATCATATCCTACATTGGAATGGGAATACACTTTTATGAGATGGAATATTATTGGATGATTTGAAATTGTGCCAGCATATTTAAATGTTATGGTAGTATTTTATTGTTGTCTGTTATGAGGATGAAAAACACGGTGACTCGTTAAGCATTTTACGTTATTTTTTGGCTCAATAAACTAGTTGGTTTTATTTCATTTTTGCTGTCCAGTGCTTTGTTTCTCCTCACACAGTGCTATTTTCGGTTATTTGTTTGGTTTTGCACTGTTCCTCACTATTTGAATATCTTTTTTTGCTTTCCTACTTGTGGCATATCCTCTTCAGATGCACCCTGCTTCATCTGCTGCTCCTTCATATTGGAACTCATTGGCCCATCACTTCACAACAGTGACTGCATCAGAATTGCCACTGTTTCCTGCTCCTTCTCCTTGCTGTGCAACTACAACTGAACTTTTGTACTGGTCTCCCACCAAACCAGACTTAGGCCACACCAGTTATATCTCCCATAACCCCATACATGTCTCACCCACTTTCTACCTATTTAGTGATGTCATTGTCACACCAGACAAGGAAGAATGTCCTCTTTTTCTGATCTTGATACATTTTTTTCTGTATTTACTATGCTTTTTGTAAAAATTTACAAAAAGCATAATAAATCTGCTGACAAACTTCAATAGTCTGTTTCTTTTTTAACTGGAGTTTGTCTGACAGTCTGGAAAACACTGTACAATCAGTTTGATTTATGGATAATCCAGAAAAAAAATGGATAGGTGGCAACAGTATCTCCTACAGAAGACTCTACAGCATCATCATGTGGAAATTCTTCAAATGCCTCTTACTCTATCTGTTTCTCCTTAATTTTTGGACTCATTGTTCCATCATACTGTGGCGTCACTGGTGTTACATTTTCTACAATAAATCCTTCACTTTGCAAATAATCCATAACTTCAGTTTATATTTGCTCATCATCTTCCTTACTAATCCTCTTTTTCATGTTCCCTCTTTTTCTTATTCTTTTGTACTGTAACCAAAGAGAACAAAACAGACACCAATATATAACAAATGAACCACTAAACACTATCAAACTTCACAAGTAATAAATAGATTTCCTGAAATACCTCAGAATGATTAAAACAATCTAAACCACTCATAAAATAAATTCAGTGTGTATCACGTGTTGAGAAAAACAACCAGTCAAAAAGCTCTGCCTCATTATTCATAATAGTTCATCTTTAAAAAAGCAAATAGTTGTAAAAATATTTCAAAGCATGAATAAATAATTACAAACTAAATCTAATACTAAAACCAATTAATGCCTATAATTTAATGGCCCTTAGTTGTAAAATGCTATTAATTTATATATTTTCATTAAGGCCTGGTGCTTGGGAGGCATTAGAGCACATTTGCCAAAAAAGCTCTCTACATTCCAGTCGGTCTTCCAAGAACTTCCCAGTTTCATTAAGTGGGAACCTTTTCCAATTCAAAAAATAAATTTTTTTAATCCATACAAACTTTTGAAAGTTTATTTCTTGTATCACCCTTAATTGCATAAACATGCTCATAAATTCTTTTGTTGAAACATCACTCAATTCTGCCTTTATAAACTACTAGACAGAGGGTACAAGTGGATAAACAAACAACCCCTCTAGTAAAGCAGTTAAATTTCCCATTACTGGTAATAACCTTCAGATAGTTAGATACTATTGTGTTGACACAAGCCAAACTGTATCTACACTGTAGGCAAGCATGACATTTTGACATCGCATAGTTTGTCTTCTTACTGTTGGCTTGCCTATTACCCTCCAACAAAACTTTAACGTTCCTACCTGTTTTGCACACAAATCTAGGGCCAAAAACCACCTTAGTTAATAGAACTACCATACCAAAACACCTGCACATTTTTTAAAATATTTTCTTATTTCAGCAACTATAGCATTAAAAGATAAAGCCATAGCTGAATGATAATTTGCAGCATTACCTGAATATTTATCTCTGATTACTTTTTGATTAGGTTCTCACAATACAGAAGGAAATAATATTTTGTGTTTTAATTAAACCTCAGTACTCACATTGGACAATCATTTTTGGGGTATCCACTTAATAAAGAAAATAAATTTTCAACTTTTCCAATTCTTGACTGAACACATACAATTTGGCCCCGGTGACATTTTTCTAATGTAAATAACCATCTCAAAAAAATTCCTTTCAGCAAATAGTGGATTCAAATTTGTGCAATGCAAAATTTGTAAAAATACAGACATCTGAGAAATTAATTGAAAAATCCAAATAAGTAAATGTCAAAAAAAAAAATCAAAATATAAACAGATGAATAATACATATGACATTCCACACAAGTCCCCCTCTGAAGGATAAAACCATCATCCAGGTAACGCAAATACAAATTTTAGCCCAATAACTACTGTTGAAAATTAAATTTGATTCCCAATGCCACATGACTATGCTGGCATAAATGAAAGCTACTGGTGATCTGATAGATACCCCATTAATTTGCTGAAAAAAATCTCCTTAGGAGGGGGAATTTGACTTGTTTTATTCATATGTTAATACTGTGGGGTTTTTTTTTCAAATTTACTTGCCATTTGTATTGTTTTAATTATTAATTTCTTGGATATGTGCATTTTTTAAATTTTTCTGAGCTGAACAGATTTGAATCCACTATTTACCAATAGGAAACCTTTTCAAATGGTTGTTTACATTACAGCAGTTGCCATTCAATAAGGCAAAAGAAAAAACTCATCAGCCAAATAGCATGCCTTTTGAGACTGACATCTGAGGATGACATGTTTATTCAAAGAAATTTAAAAGCTGAAAGTGTTATTCTTTATAAGGGAACCCCCAAAAAATTAGAAAATGTGGGTATTGAGGTTCAATCAAAATGTAATCAGACAAAAATCTGCAGGTAACACTATAAATTATCATTCAGCTACATTTTTTACCTTTTAATGCTATAGTTATTGGGATGAGAAAAAAGTTACGTACTCACCACAATGTTCCATCTGTATTGTTCATTTTCATTCTTCAAGTATTGGGTTTGGATCTTACTGGGTTGTTACTAAAGCTCATGGCAACCAAAAAGACCTTGAGCTTCTCCCTTACCCATAATGCACCAATCTCTAACATACCATAGTACTATCTGTGTGTGTGTGTGTGCGTGTGTGTGTATGTGTATATATATACATATATATATATATATATATATATATGTGTGTGGGTGTGTGTGTGTGTGTGTGTATAAAGAGAGAGATACTGAAAAATGTATGTCCTACAGAGGAAACTATATCTGGTGCTCAATCACAAAGGATAGTGGTGTCCTTAGAAAGTCTTGTTCTTCCAGAAGTTTGTTGAAATAAGAGATGGGAGTTGATGGGCAGGAAGTTGAGGAAGAATGAAAATAGACAACACAGATGGAACATTATGGTAAGTACATAACTTATTTATCTGATTTTGTCGATTTTCATTCTATCCTCAACTGTTAGGACAGAGTCCCCGTCTACCTAAAATCCTGTGTGGACTCTAAGGAAGGATATTTCTGAGCACTGCTGAACCAAAAGATGGTCTTCCCCACAAAACCAGATCTAAATTAAATGAGAGATAAAGGTATGAGGCCTTGCCCAAGTTGCTGCTGCACATATATCATCCAAGAATAAAATGGATAGAAATACTGAAGAAATTGTCATAGATCTAGTTGAATGGGCTCTTACAGGTTTAGTTAAGGTAAGACCCAAGTTGTTATAGATAAAAGAAATACAGTCAACCAGCCATCTGGCTAGTTACTTTTGCAACTGATTTACCCAATTTCAAATCTGCAAAGAAAAAAAAAACAATTGGTCTGTCTTTCTGATTTATTTCATCTTATGTAGATAAAAAAATGTAATTGTCTGTGAACTTCCAATAAATGCTATATATATTCACCTTTGTTTGCAAATTTAGGAAAGAATACTGGCAAATTAATGGACTGACTGTTAATGGATTCTGACATCACCTTGGGAAGGAAAGATGCATTGGTTCTTAATGTAACTCTATCCTTATGAAAAATCAAGTAGGGAGGTTTTTAAGACAAGGCTTGAAGTTCTGAAATTCCTCTAGCTGAGGTAATGGCAAATAGAAAGATAGTTTTCTAAGTGAGAAGCTTAAGGTCACATTTAGCTGCTTGTTCAAAGGGAAATGTATTAATTCTTGCAGTACCAAATTCAGATACCATGGTAGAGTAGGGTATTTAAATGGCGATCTTAAAAGAAGAGTGCTTCTCAAGAATGCTTTGCAAAGTTTAGAACAGGCCACAGAAGATCCTTCAAATCCAATATGAAAA
The DNA here is from genome assembly GCF_019279795.1 of Protopterus annectens. Taxonomy (NCBI): domain Eukaryota; kingdom Metazoa; phylum Chordata; order Ceratodontiformes; family Protopteridae; genus Protopterus; species Protopterus annectens. The sequence continues at coordinate 464,259,760 of NC_056725.1, forward strand.
TTTGATATTGCTACTAATTGAACCTTAGTGGTAGAGGAGTTCACCCCTTCTTTAAAGGTAAAGCTAAAAATTTGAGTATGTTATGCATCAGAGCTGAAAATGGCTCAACATGATTTTGTTATGCCCCATAAACAATTTTTTCCATTTACTTGTATAGAGTTTTTCACATCAAATGTTTATGGGAAGATAAAAGGATATAGAGGACGGGAAGAAAGCATTGGTTTTCTGGCTATTAACAGAATTGGAGAAACCATGCTGTAAGCTTGATGTTTGAGATGTCTGGGTGAATCATGCCTATTGGGTAAGACAGGAGGTCTGGAATTGGATATAGAATCCAATGTTGGTAAAGTAGATGAGGCCATAGGAAGGGAATCCAAATCTGTCAAGGCCAGTAAGGTGCAATGAGGATGACTTTGCTCTTCAACCTAACAGCTTTCACCAGAAAGTTCATAATTAATGGAATTGGTGGGTAGTCATAAAGCAGATCGGGAGGCCAACTGTGAAGTAGAGCATTCCTCAGTGATTCCGCTTGTGGGGGGATTAGGGCAAAGAAGCTGCTGGATTTGTTGTCTAGAGGAGAAGCAAAAAGATTGCAGCAAGTCTGCTCCCCGTTGACAAAAGATAATTTCTGTCACTTTCTTGTTGAGACCACTAGTGAAGTAGAAGAATGGACCTGCTCAATTTGTGTGTTATAACATTGGACTTTCCCGAAATGTGAGCTGCTATGAGAAAGCAGTTGAATGAGATTGCCCATTGCCACACGTTGAGTGCTTCTCAACACAAGGGTATGACTTGGTCCTTCCTTGTTTGCTGATGTACCAAACTACTGAAATATTGTCTGAATACCAATTGTCCCTGAAGGGAGAGCACTGCTTTCATCTCTAGGAAATTTATATGCAAATTGGCCTCTGTAGGGGACCAAGTGCCTTGGAATGTTTTCCCCAAAAAGTGCCCACCCCAACTGGGAAGTATCTGTGGTCACTATGGTCTTGGGCTGATGGAGAATAAATGGACAGCCTTGTAGAACCCGACCTGACTGAATCCACCACCTGAGGTCTCTCTTGCATGCCTGAGTGATTCTTATTTTTGCTGACATGCATTGATAAAGAATAGACCACTGTGTTGCTAACATCCATTGAAGAATTCTCATATGAAATCTGGCTAGAGGTACTAAGGTTATTGATGCTGACGTTGATCCTAGAGCCTTAAGGACCAAGTGGGCTGAAATCTTAGTACTGTAAATTATTTTTCTTACCTCTGTTCTGATAGTCCATACTCTTGAGAGAGGAAGAGAAACTATCACTGTCTTTGTGTTAAAAACTGCTCCTATAAACTCCAAATTTTGAGTTGGTTGTAGGTGAGGCTTGTTGCAATTTATGGTTATCCCCAGATGACAGCATATCTGGAGTACCAGATTTCTTGCCCTTATTAACAGTTGCCTAGTAGGGGCAGTAATGAGCCAGTCATCTAGATATGAAAACACTCTGAATCCCTGCAGTCTCAAGTGAGCTGCTACTACTGCCATACATTTGGTAAAAATGTTGGGGGCTGTGGTGAGGCCAAAAGGCAGCACTCTGAATTGGTACTGACTGGCTCTCAGACAAAAGTGTAAGTATTTTCTGCATTGCCTTTTCATCTTTGTGTGTGTATGCATCCTGAAGGTCTGTTGAGTACATTCTGTCATCCTTGCCCAGAAAAGGGAGAATGGATTGAACTGTGACCATCTGAAATGTTGTGTATTGAAGTAACTTGTTCAAGTTGCTGATATCCAAAATTGGTCTCCAGTCCCCTATTTTCTTTGGCACTAAAAAGAATCTTGAGTTAATTTCCAGATTATATCTGGTCTAGTGGGACCTCTTGGATGACTCTTTTTTTAGCAGCTTTTGTATTTATATTGCTGCTTCTTCCTTCTGAATGGGTGGAACATCGGGAATTTTTTGTAGAGTTGGGGTTGGAAGGGAAAATGGTAATATATATAACCTCTGGAGATGATCCTATGCACTTAAGTATGTTTTATGAATAGCCATGCACTCTAGTGCAGGGGCAGTTGGCTCCCAATTGCCTCCAGAGATGGACAATCAGGCCTCCTTTCAGGAGCGCTGGTAGGATCTGTCAGAGAAAGAATCTCTGGACCCCTGGTTCTGAAGGCCTTCTCTGCCAAGGGGCTGTTGTCCATTAGAGTTCCCTCCTCTGCCTCAAGGGGAATTTTCTCCGCATGTCCTAGAAGGGACCCAGGAACTTTCTGAACCACATCTTCTGACCAACTCATTGATTCCTAGAAAAGGATCTTTGAGGGGTTGAAAAATGTATGCCCACTGCAGACAGGGTTTTCCAATCCATCGCACACTTAATGTGTCCTACACTTTGGGGCCAAACAAAGAAGTTCCATAAAAAGGAGCACTGTCAAATGAGGACTTGAAGGGCTCTGCAAAATCACAAATGCATCCAGATATGTCTCCTAATAGATATGTCCGAACCTGCTGCCCTTGAGGCACTTTTAGCTGTGTGCGAAATAAGCATCATGGATGAATTTGAGATAGATTGGTTAGCTAACTGAGATGCCAGGATGACTGGGCTTCAACAGAAATGGTCCCTGAAAGGGACATTAAAAGTTCTTTGATCATACCCCTTTGCAACCTAGTAACATATGCCAAAGAGTTCAGTGACCAAACAGCAAAGGTTGCTGAAGCATAGACAAGCCTCCCAAACCTGTACATCACCCTAGACTTCCTGTTAGTGAGATGAACAGAGGAACACTGTTCAGTAAGTTCCTTCTTAGTGGCCACCACCATGACCATGGCATCCATGGGCACCACGTTAGCCCAAAATTCCTTCCTCGCAAGTGAAGATAGAATCCTACCTGGCCTTTTGGGTATTGGTTCAACTGCATCAGGCTCCTTCCATACCCACCTATAGAGACCAAATAAATAAACTAATCGGTGGGTGGAGTAATGCAGGAAGTAGATGGGCCAGCTCCAAAGGTCTCCAGAAATACTGACTCCTCAGGTGAAGCATTGTTGGGGATCCAACCACCTCTCTTGTTTCAGGATCTCAAGGATGTCTCCAAATGAGACATCTTCTGGAGGTGATTGTGGGGACCCCTTCACCCACATTGAAGTCCATATCCTCAGTGACTGACTCTTGTAGAGTGTCCAAATGCCTTTTCTTGCACTTTCTAGGGACTTCCTCGGTGGGATGTTCCAGTGAAGTGCCAGACGAGACTATGAAACCCTGCTGGTAGACTGGAGGTCTCAAACTGGCTGACCCTGTAGAGTTGAATGATGAGGTTCCATGCCCAGACACATCTGTGTGCTGGACTGAATATCCAAGGGGATTGCATCTGTCAATCCTCTCAGAGCAGAAAACACTCTCTTCACAACCTTGAAGGCAGACTGCCCCAGGGAAAGAGAACCTTGGCATGGAGAAGGAAGGCTTATGGACTGCTGTCTCCTCCCTTCCCAAAAGCAATATCCTGAGAAGAAAGTCAGAGCTGAGCTGTCCAAACCAAAGCAGAAGCACCAAGGTGCAGAAATGGGTCAGAAACCTCTGGAGTCAATCCCAGTGTCTTGGTTCCATTAAGGAAGCTTCAGCTCAGACAGTCCTCTGGATCTAAAGATGTTGGAGCCATGGCAGAGTTAGCTTTGGATCTTAAGATAGGATTAACCTGACCCAAGCCTGATGAACTCATAAGAGTCAGATCCAGGGACTCTAAAGCAACTAAAGGGATCAGAGAAGATGTCTGAAGTGGTGATGTGGTTGAAGGATGGCCTCCTGACCTAAATTAGTAGGAGCCAGTAACACATGCATCTGGCTCTGTACACCAAGAGGAGCTTCCTCATCATCCTATCCACATCCTCTTCAGTCAAACTTCTGGAGGAATGAGACGAGGCCAGGGAAGGTGACTTAGCATGGTGCCTTTCCATAAAGGGAGATGGAACCCTGGAAGGAACTGGATCCTCAGATGGAGAATAATGGGTCCTAGGCAATACAACAGGATGAGACACAGTCAACTCCAAATATTTTTGGTTGGCTCCAAGGACGTCCAATCCATGAACTTCTTTCTTCAGATTTGAGGGGGGAGAGGTTTGAGACCTCCTTGAAACTGACTTAATCCTCTTCCTAGAAGACTCCAAGGATGGAGTTGAGGAAGTTAAAAGCAACAGGAGATTTTGACTTTTTGTGATTAAGCTTGGTGGATTGAGCCCCTGAAATAGCTTCTCTGAAAGACAAAGGCAACAAACATTTCAGTGATATACAGTTCTTTGTGTCCACTAAAGGATGTAGATTAAAACTGTGGCAGATACAGCAGTCTTCCTATAGGTGCTGCGGACCTAAACAGTAAATGCAGAGACTGTGGGTGATCGAAACAGGCAACTTGTGCCAACACTTCAAACTCTTTTTAAAGCCAGAAGGGCTCTTCTCAGCCATTCTTCAACAAAAAAGATTAAAAGCAGATAGGAAAGTTTTTGGGTTGGTAACAAAACCAGAAAATGTATTACCAACAATGGTAATTATGAATACACTAATGTGTAAAAGAAAAGAAGAGATAGATACCAACGATGGTATTTACACAAATACAATAATTACAAGGGTAAGGGATTAATAGAAACCAGACAAATAAGGTAGAAAAAGGCAGAATATAAAGGTTGAAAGTCAAATTCTAACTTATCTGAAAAAACCAGCGATGATGCTCAAGAGCTATGGCTAACCATGTCCTTTTTGCTAAAAGCAGCAAACAAGATCTGGGATATGTTAGGGGTTGTTGCATTATGGGTAAGGGAAAAACTCGAGAGTTTTTTGGTTACCATGAGCTTCAGTAATGGCCGAGTCGGATCTGAACCCAACAATTGAGGACAGAATGAAAATTGACATCAGATAAATAATTAAAAAAATGGTCAGATGTTTTTGGTATAGTACGTCTGTTAAAGTTTGGTAATGATCCTAGATTTGTATACGAAAGAGGGAGGAACATTAAAGGTTTGTTAGAACAGGGTAATAGGCATACCGATACTAAGAATATGATAAACTATGGGATGTTGAAATGTGGTGCTTGCCCACAATGGGTTACCTTTACTACATCAACAGCCCATTCCATCAAAACCAACTTCACAGACACTGCAGATCGACACCTGAAGACCAGACGTTTCTCACACGCTAAGTCACCATTTGGCCATCAACAGTCAAAAACCATCAGCAAAACAAAGCCAACAATGTGGAGGCTTCACCCCCACACCCCCCTTAATAAATATTCCAACTTCGAGAACACACTGCCACGGGGGTAAAGGAAAAATTCAGGTTGATGGCCAAACAGTGACTTACCGTGTAGGAAATGTTGGCTCTTCAGTTGTCAATGACATGCCATGTCGGTGAAGTCGGTTTCGATAGAATGGGCTGTCGATGTAACAGTAACCCCCCACAATACATCAACACAACAGTAGCTAAAAACCCAAGGGCTATTAGCAGTAATGGGAAATTTAACTGCTCTACTTGAGGGGTGGTTTACTTAGTCACTTGTACCCTCTGTCCAGCACTTTATACAGAGAAAACCAAGCGATAATTGAATATAAGAATTTATGAGCATGTTTATGCAATTAAGAAGAGTGACACAAGAAATGCACTTGCAAAACATGCAAAAGTTTAGGTGGACTTGAAAAAATGGTATTTTTTTTATTGGAAAGGGTGCCATCTAATAAAAGAGAGGGGATGCTGGCAGGTACACCAGAATACAGAGAGCTTTTCTGGCAATTGTGCAGTAATGCCTCTCCCAAGAACAGGCTTTAATGAAAATATATCAATTAATTGCATTTTATGTCGAAGATCTGCTAAATTATAACCAATTGTTCTTATTATAAAAATCAGTATAATTATTTATTAATGCCTTGCAATGGTTTTAGAACTGTTTATGTGGTTAAGAACTATGATGATTGATGTGGCAGAGTTTTTATGATTGGTTGCTTTTATCAACACATGATACGCATTGGATTTATGAGTGGTTTAGATTGTTTTAATCATTCTAAAGTTCAGCAAATTAATACAGCAGAAGAGTCTCAACACAATGAGCTGGGGGGATTCCTTCTGAATCTACAGAAGTACACCCTCACACCCTGCACTTTTGTCCTTTTCAAACTGCTCCTTAAGCAATGTCCAAAGCATCTCTGATGACTGACTGCTTTAGAACAGGGAGGGAGAAGGGGAGACCTGGATTTAAGTATCTCTGTTGTCTCACCCAAATGATTTATCTTCTGACAAAACCCAGCAATGGGATTTGAAAAGACAAAGGGTGATGGTGCAGTGCCAAAGAGACTTCAAATACCATTGTAACTTTCTCATGTGGAGTCTTGCCAGGGATATCATGAGAATCATAGAAGCCATGGGACCCCAAATCCTTTCATGTTTCCTAGCATTGACTGAAGTTGGATTGGAAAACCTAATAGATCTAGATATACATTGATTTTTTTTTCCTGTGGAAGAAGTCAAGAAAGACTTTTAAATGTTCTCTTGGAATCCTAGCTTGTGTAAGAAATCTCTCACCGAAGAGAGAGCTTCCTGGCACTTTGAGAGAGACTCTGCAAAGATAAGTTATCTAAATATGGAAAAATTTGGATAGCCTGCAATAAGCTGTAAATGAAGCTAGACACTTTGTGAACACTCTTGGTTCAGTGGATAGTCCAAAGGGTAAGGCAGAGAAATGAAAATGTAATCTAAACACACAAAACCTTAAGACACATCTGAAGTCTGGATTAATAGAGATGTGATAAGCATCTAAGTCTAATGTTACCAGAAAACTTGAAAGAGGAAGAAGAGATAGTAGGTTGTAAAGTATCATCATTTTGAAATTGGGAACTATCACAAAAAAGTTTAGGAAAGAAAGATCCAGAACTTGTCTCCAAGCATTTTCTTACTTTGGCACTAACATCATCCTTGAATAAAAAACATTCCCCACTTGGGAAACAGGAACTGATTCCATCACTTCTTGGGGCAGCATGTGATGAACCACCAGCAGAAACAAAACTATCTGATCTGTAAGATGAGGAATGACTATCTGGAATGGAGGAATTTCCTCCCACTGTTATCAGTAACCTTGGTGAATGACCTTCAGTACCCATTTTCCTGAAACTATATGATGCCAAACAGAAAAATGGAGACTCAGACTTTCTGTAGGAGAAAGTCACAAGGTCATTTGAACAGTCATTCAGACTTGTTAGACTGACTTTGGATTTGGGAAGTTTGAGGCTTCTTTTTGGAAAGTACAGTCGTATAAAATCTTACCATAACAGTAGATGTCCTTCTCTTCACTGTTGCTCTATCCATCACCTAAGGGTTGATCTGCCCAGGACAGCCCAACATCCCACAGGGGATAAGATCACATTCCACCAGGGCTGCATCTACTTCAACAGCCTTCCTCAGAGGTGTTCCTACCAGGGACATCCTAGAAGCTGCTACCTGGAGCTCTGTACATACCTTCACCAAGCATTACCACTTGCCTATTTTTTCTAAATCCAGAGCTGGGTTTGCCACTGCAGTCTTGCAGGGCTTAATAGCTGGTCGTAATGCTCTCTAACTGCCTCCTCTCTTCCTTAGCATTGGGAATCTACCCAAATGTAATGACTGCAACAGTGAAACATGAACATAGTACAGTTGTGTACACTTACCATAAATGTAGATGTTAGAGTGTATTCACTGTTGCAGTCCTGGTTACCCTCCCTCCAGCCCCCTGACTTCTATTGGCTATACCTTTCTTCTTGTTTACTGTATTTAAGCTTTCTGGTGTATTTGCTTTTTGTTGGAGGTGTAACCTTGTATATAACTGCTTCCCGTTATGGGGGCACCTGACATCTTGGGCAAGAAAGACTGATGTAATGGCATCGGCTGCATGCTTTATACCCCTGACTACCCGACGTCATGGAAGAAGAGACAGCATCCGACGCAGGACCCAGGACTTTGATAAACAGGCCGGCTGAGGGCTACCTGCAGGCAGATAACCCAAATGTAATGACTGCAACAGTGAAACACGAAGAACATCTGAATGGCACAGTAAAAACACCAGCCTAAGGAACAAAACGAGGTAACCATAACATCCAGGGAAAAAGACAAAAAAAAAAAAAAAAAAAAAAAAAAAAAACAGTGAAGGTGGGAGGGATAGAATACTGCAACATAGAAGAGAAGGACATCTATGGTTATGGTAAGATTTTACACAACTACTCTTATGTCCTTCTATTCTTATGTTGCAGTATTCTTAATGTGAGGGAGAGTACCAAAGCTCATGAAGAAGAAAGCGGAGGGGGAAGGAGCAGAGGTGCTTTCTAAAAAGTCATAGAGAATGGATCTAGAAAAAACAGCTCTAGATTTGGAGATACAATCCAGTTTATAATGTTTAGTGAAGGTAGGAAGTGAAGACCAGGCAGCTGCTTCCAAGATGGAGTTAGTATCAAAACCTTTGAAAAAAAGCACCTGAAGAAGCCACAGATCTCGTACAGTGAGCCTTAACAGGAGTAGAAAGGCTGTTACCGTGAAAAACATGCCAAAAAGAAATAGCCTTAGAAATCCAAGTGGAAATGGTCTGCTTGGAAACAGGCATTCCCGGAGCCCTGGGATGAAAAAAAACAAAAAACTGATCAGATTTCCTGATGGTCTTAGTTTTATTCAAGTAAAATCCGAGTTGTTTATGCACATCAAAGGTCTGTAGAATGCTCACTAGATGATTATGGGGAGAGGAAAAAAGTGGGCAAATGAAGATATTGGTTAAGTGACAACTCATTCACAACCTTGGGCATAAAAGAAGGGTAAGTATGCCAAGAAACACTCTCCTTATGGAAAACTAAGAAGGGGTAGAAGCCATCAAGGCTTAAAGTTCGGAAACCTTCCTGGCTGAGGTGATGGCTAGTAACAGTAGTCTTCCAAGTACAGTGTTGCAGGGTAGATGTAACTGCAGGTTCAAATGGAGCCACAGAGTTTTTCTAACACAAAATTGAGGTCCCAAGGAGGAAGATGAGGTTTCCTAGGGAGGTCTGATGTGAAAGACGCCTTTACAGAAGATTTTAACCTCCAATTTAGAGGCCAAAGGAAGAGACAAAAGCAGACAAGAAAAGAAGTACAGTTGTGTACACTTACCATAAATGAAGATGTTTGAGTGTATTCACTGTTGCAGTCATCACATTTGGAGTAATCTGCTGGCAGACTGCCCTCAGTCGGCCTGAATAACAAAGTATTGGGTCCTGCGTCAGTTGCTGTCTCCTCTTCCATGATGTCAGGTGTATAAAACATGCAGCCGACGCCATTTTATTCAGTTTTTCTTGCCCCAGATGTCAAGTGCCCCCCAAATGGGGAGCAAAAATATATATTTATAAATATAAATAAACAGCAATATATGTAAATGCACTTTTAGCAACATAAACTTTACCTTCATCTAAAAGCAAATACACCATAAAGGTTTTAGAATATAGTGAAGGAAAGAGAAGTTACAGAAAAGGGGGCTGGTGGGTGGGTAACCCAGACTGCAACAGTGAATACACTCGAACATCTACATTTATGGTAAGTGTACACAACTGTACTATGTTCTTCGTGTTTCACTGTTGCAGTCATTACATTTGGGTAAAATCCCAAAGCTATGGATGGGAGGATGGAACTAAATAGCATTAGGGGCGGCTATAAGGCCCTGCAGAACTGCAGTGGCAAAGCCTGCCCTGGATTTGGAGAAAAGAGGCAAATGATAATGCTTTGTGAAGGTATGCACAGAGCTCCAAGTAGCAGCTTCTAGAATGGCTATGGTTGGAACTCCTTTGAGAAAGGCTGCTGAGGTAGAGGCAGCCCTGGTGGAATGTGACCTAATTCCCTTGGGCACAGATTTACCATGGTGCAAGTAGCAGAAACTAATGCAGTGGCTTATCCACATAGAAATAGTCTGCTTTGATACAGCCTTCCCCTCTGATCCTGAAGCAAATGCCACCAGTAGTTGCTCAGACTTTCTTAGAGATTTGGTCATGTTTAAGTAGAAACTTAGTTGTCTGTGTATGTCCAATGAATGCAGAATCCGCTCCCTCTTATTCTGCGGATTTGGGTAAAATGTTGGCAGGTGAATAGTTTGGTTAAGAGCCACACTGGATACCACCTTAGGCATAAAGAAAGGATTGGTCCTGAGGGACACCTTGTTCAGGTAAAATGTAATAAAAGGCTCCACAGCCATGAGAGCCTGTAGTTCTGAAACCCTTCTTGCTGAAGTGATTGCCAAAAGGAAATCTGTTTTCCAAGATAAAAATTTTATATTATAGTAGCAGTATAATAGTAATATTATAGTAGCTGCTGGTTCAAAAGGAGGCAAGGTGAGTTTTTCCAGCACAAAATTGAGGTCCCATGCAGGAGTTGGTGATGATCTGGGAGGCCTTAAATTTTTGGCCCCTCCAAGATACTGTTTTAGCAGAGGATGAGAAAAGATGGGAGGCTCCGTGTTGTAATGAGCTGAGATGGCAGAGGCATGGATTTTTATTGAAGAAAAAGATAGGCCCTTGTCAAGCATCTCAGTCAAGTATTGTAAAATCTGAGGAATATTTGGTTTTGCTGTGTCTGTTCCTTGTGCTTGGTTCCAAGCACAGAATCTCTTCCATTTATCAGCATAAGATTTTCTAGTACTAGGCCTTCTAGCTTCCAAAATGACATCCATCACAGATTTACTGAGAGGTGTTGTTTGAATAATTAAATGATCAGCCATGCTGCAAGGTTCAGAATTTGGAGCTGGGTGTGCAGACTTTGATTGTTCTGCTGAGACAGTAGATGAGGTATTTGAGGCAAGTACCAAGGAGGGAGTTGAGACATATTCCTTAAGATTGGGTACCAGTGCTGGTGAGGCCAGTCCGGAGCAATTAGGATCATTTTTTTTTCCTGTCTGACCTTTAGTAAGACCTTGGCGAGAAGAGGCACAGAGGGAAAGGCATAGACTGATAGGTTTTTCCAACTGAAGGATAGGGCATCCACTTTCCATGCTTGTCTGTGATAAGTCCTTGTGCAGAATTTGTCCAGTTGATCATTTTGGGGAGAGGCAAATAGATGTATGTCTGAGCTCCCCCCATTTCTGTGTTACCATGCTGAAGATGTGTGGATCCAGTTTCCACTCATGCGGGTCCATAAGATATCTGCTTAGGTCGTCTGCCAGTGTATTTTGTTTTCCTGGCAGCAAATGAGCTTGAAGATGTACTTGGTAAGTCAAGGCTGTGTTCCACAATGCCATGGCTAGTCTGCAAAGGGGGTAGGAATGTGTACCCCCTGCTTGTCTATGTACCACATAACCGTGGTGTTGTCCGTCTTTATCAGTAGTTGTCCTGGATGAAGTAAGTCCTTGAAGGCTGTCGGAGCATTCTGAACCACTAGCATCTCTTTCTGGTTGATATGCAGATGCATTTTGTTTTGGGCTCCATATGCCCTGAATGTATCTCCCCACCAGGTGGGCCCCCAAGCATAGTCTGATGCATCTGTAGTTAGGGTTTGGTTGGCAGGGGCAAGAGTGAATGACAGTCCCTTGTTTTGGTGACATGTCTCTGCTCACCAAAGAAACTCCTGTTGTAGGCAGGGAATGAGAGGAATCATTGTTTCCAGACTGTGACAATGCTGACTCCATAAACTTTTTAGGTACTATTGAAGTTTCCTCATATGCAGTCTTGCATATGGAATTAGTAGAATGCAGGATGCCATGAACCCCAAAGCCTGCAGAATTTGTCTTGCAGATAACTGGGTTTTTGTTGCCATCTGTTTGAAGTATGTTGTCAGTTGCCTTTGCTTGTCTGGCGTAAGGTAATCCATCTGGGCAGTTGTATTCAAGCTTGCACCCAGGAAAGTAATTATTTGAGAGGGTACCAGTTGTGATTTCTTTTTGTTTACTGTGTACCCTAGGCATGTTAGAAGCCTTTTTACAAATGCCAGATGTTGAAGAAGAATGTCCTTGTTCTCCGCTTGAATGAGACAGTCGCCCAGGTAAGGATAAATTTGTATGCTTCTTTGTCTGCAAAATGGAATTACTGGTGCCAGGCACTTTGTAAAGACCTTGGGTGCAGTAGATAAGCCAAAGGGCAGTGCAGAGAATTGGTAATGCAAAAAACCTGCCTTGTAGCGGTGGTATCTTCTGCATGATTCCCTTATTGGGATATGCAGGTATGCCTCTTTTAAGTCTAGAGTCACTAACCAAGCGTTCCTGCCCAGCATAGGCAGTAGCTGTTGGAAAAACAGCATTTTGAATTTTGGAATGTCCAGGTACATGTTCAAAATCTATAAGTCCAGTATTGGACGCCATACATTGTCTTTCCTGGGTACCAGGAGCAGCCTTGAATAAAAACCTTGTCCTTTTTCCTGTTCTGGTACTGGATGAATAGCCCCCATATCCATGAGGGACGTAACTTGTTTCTGAGCCTCTGCCCATTGATTTTGTGGCAGATCTGGCCAACTGTTTGGAATTGGCAAAGTATGGAAATGAAATCTGTACCCCTGGGATACTATGTTTAATACCCACTTGTCCTGGGTAATTAACTGTCAATTTTGAGCATGAAGTGCTAATTTTCCCTCCAAGGGGGCTGCCAAGAGATAAGTGCTTGGTGAAGGTAGAGGGAAGTCATTGAGACTGCTTACTGTAGGGTTGTGCTTTATTTTTTCCAGATTTGGAGGTGGAGGCACCCTATTGCTTTGACCTGTAAGAACCCTGTGATTGGTATCTAGAGCCTTTTGAGCGCCTGGATTTGCCTTGAGAGCCTCTGTTGGACACAGGAAAGGACCAATTTTTAGTAAGCCAGTGCCTACTGAACCTGGGTGGCTGCACTTGTAAGAAATCTTTTACAGTTTGCATAGATTTAGCTTTCTCTTCCATTTTCTTTAAAACCTTTTCTGCCTTATTACCAACCAGAGCATCATGCTGTAAAGGGGCATCCAACAATTTAGCTTTAACATGATCAGGCAGATTTTGCTCCATGAGCAAGGCATGCCTTCTAATCACAGATCCAGTAACTGCGGCCCTGCAAGAGGCCTCCAAAGAATCAAAACCACATTGCAAAGTATGCTTTCCAACCTGTTCTGTTGCATGCAATAATTCCTGTAATTATTTTCCACACAATCAGAAATCAACATAATTTTCTGTTTTTGAAGTTGGCGTTGGTTTTATGTAAAAATGTTGAGGCCTGAAAACACCCTCAGAAGCCGGTGCCTGCTCAGCGGCTCTGGACCCATCCAAGGGAGAGAGATCTGCGGGTTCAATACTCTGAGAATCTTGCGGCATACTGGACTCTGCTTGGGTCTCGGTAGAGGCCTGCGACTCAAAAGTAGCTGGTATCAGGGGCTGCAAAAGCACCTCACGGAGTACCGGTGAACCAGCGACTGGCTTAGGAGAAGCTTCGTCATCGGTTTTGGACCTTGACGGTCTGTCTTTTTTGTGAACTCCGGTAGGCGGATTGCTAACTGACGACATTTCCGGGTAATGAAATCTGGATCCAAAATATTTTGAAGCAAAAATATACCGACGCTTAATAGTGTGTTGGTTAAATCCAGCACAAAACCGACAGCAAGGCACGTTATGATCTGGGCCTAGGCAAGGAATACAGTACAAATGAAAATATTTATGAGGTATTTACTTCCCACAAGTAATGCAATTATTAACTTTTACTGACATTGGTAAGGAGCAAGAAAAGGTTTCCCCAATGGGGTAACTTAGCTTTAGTTGAAGACTTCGGTTCTGAAACTCGAATGCGAAAATTTCAGAAGTCGGCTGACCAGCACTTGTGAACTGCTTCTGCTTCGGACACCGCATGGCAAGAAAGACTGAATAAAATGGTGTTGGCTGCATGTTTTATACCCCTGACGATCTGACATCATGGAAGAGGAGACAGCAAAAGATGCAGGACCCAAGACTTTGTTATTCAGGCTGACTGAGGGCAACCTGCCAGCAGATTACCCCAAATGTAATGACTGCAACAGTGAAACACGAAGAACATTAGCTGAGAAATGAGATTTTACTGAGGAATAAGCCAATTCAGCCTTCAGCAGTTCACACAAATAAGATAAAACCAAAGGGACATCCACATAAAGTGGGTCTAATTCATGAGAAAGACACCAGATGGAAAACCTCTTCCATTTGGATAAGTAGGATTTCCTAGCATTGGGTTTTCTGGCCTCCTGCAGAACCCTAAGCACATCCTCTGAAAATAAGTGTCCAAGAGGAATCAAAAGCCTATCACTCACAGTGACAGATGTAGAGTTGACAAGTGTGGGGGTGTATGAGAGATTCCTTGCCTTGTATGAGAAGATCCACCCTGTGAGGTAACTTGTGATGACTGCCCTTGGCTAAAATGAAGAAGAGGGAACCAATGCTGTCTTGGCCAAAAGGGAGTCACCAGCAAGATTTTTGGTTTCTCCTGCTGAATCTTCAGCAGAACTTTCTTAATAATAAGGAAGGGGGGAATGCATACAGAAATATCCCCTTCCATGCGAAAGAAAGGGCATCCACCTTCCACAGCAGAAGGTCTGGAACAAAATTTTGTAAGCTGTCTGTTCAAAGGGGAGGCAAAAAGATTTAATTGAGGAATACCCGACCAGTGGAGAATGTCCAGAAACACATCCCTGTGAAGCATCCATTCTTGGGATTGAGTCATGGACCTGCTCAGTGTCTGCTACTACATTCTGATTGGAGGAGATGTACACTGCCTGAAGGGTGACATGGTACTGAGTTCCCAGTTCCCATGCCATGAGGGCTAGCCTGCACAGAAGGTATGAGTTTTCCCATTTGTTTACACACCAAAGAAATGTAGTGTTGTCTGTAAACAGTTTTAGAGGACCTGGATGAAAGAGGGAGTGAAAAGTTTGTAGAGCCAACAGCAGGGCTCTCATCTCTTTTATGTTTATGTGCTTCTTCCTTTGAGAAGGGGACCAAAGGCCTTGAACCTTTCAGGATGCAAAGGCTGCCCCCCCCCCCAAATCCATGTCTGCAGCATCTGTGAACTCTTGAATTGGAAGAGGAGGATGCAGAGGAATGCCTTTGTTCAAAGAAATCTGCTGAATACACCAAAGAAATTCCCTCTTCAGACAAGGAAGGAGGAGGACAACAAAGTCCAGTGGGTATGCATGTTTGCTCTAAACTGACCAGGTACCACTGACATTTCCTCATATAAAGTTTGGCCAGAGGTAAATTGGGTATGGTGGATGCCATGAACCCTGGAAGGTGGAGAAAACTCCCTGGCTGTACGAAACTGCAGAGGGAGATCTTGTAAACAATTGGTTAGATACTGAACTTTCTGAGGTGGAAGGGAAGCCAACATGCAATCTGTATGGATTTTGCACCCCAGGAAGACATGGTCCTGTGAAGGGGTGAGGAAAGATTTTTGAAAGTTTATTGTGAAACTCAGTCATTTCAGAAGGGAAACGGTGAAAAGAAGATTCTGTTGTAAGGTCTCTGGAAGGAGTGCCTGGAGCAGCAGATCATCCAGATGTAGAAAGATCTGTGTACCCTGGAGTCTGCAATAAGCAATTACAGAAGCTAAGCATTTTGTAAATACTCTTGATGTCATAGAGACACCAAAGGACAAGGCGGAGAACTGAAAATGTGAAGCAACAGAAAAACACAAATTTCCGGAAAAGGGGATGGATGGGAATGTGAAGGTAGGCATCCTTGTTGTCCATGGAGACCATAAAAGCTTGTGGTAGGATGAGAGGAAACAAGATATGCAACGAAAGCATGTGGAAGGTTGGAAGCTTTAGCAAGGTGTTGAGGTTTGAAATATCCAGTAGGGGTCCTCAAGGGCCATTTTTTGGGAACCAGAAACATCCTGGAGTAGAAACCTCTTCCTTTTTTGATGCAGTGGAACTTCTTGAATAATTTAGCTGGGATTTCAATACCTGGAGCATATGTGGAAAGAACTGCAGTTGCTATAGAGGTGATTGAGAAATGCCCATGAAAGACGGAAGAATTTTCCACACCATGAAATACCCTTTGTGGATAATGGAAAGGAACCATGCATCTTGTGTTATATGCTCCCAGACTGGTAGAGACAGGGAAATATGCAGAGAGAGAGGAAACTGGCTGAGAAAAGGTTGGTAGTCACAGACTGCCTGTCTTGTCTGGAAAAGGCTGTTTTTGTGTAGGAGCAGACTGAGAGGGTTTTGAAGCAGTAGGTTTCCTAGCACTCCTCTTACTTTTGGAAGGAGGAGTGTGAGATTGTTTCCTAACACAAGGAGTTTTACCCGAGTAATTCCTTTGAAATTTGGGAACCAGAGACACAAAAATGTGTTTTAGGTCCTGCAATTCTTTACCTTTCTCCTGCAAGGACCTGAACAAGTCTGCTGCTGCAGCCCCTAACAAAGCCTTATTATCTAAGGGAGCATCTAGTAATTTAGCCTTAGTGTCATCTGGAAGTGGTTGAAGCCTCAGCCAGGAGTATCTCCTCAAAACACAGCCTAATGCAGCCGCTCTAGCAGATGCTTCAGCTGCATTTGATAGAGTAGCATGCCACCTGGGAAGAAGCCCACAGAACTGATGAAAGCTGTGACTTAACTTCCGAATCTGGAAGGTCAGACAGAAGATGAGTAGCCTGTGAAAGGGGAGCCAAAGCATACCTGGTCATATGGGTTTGGTAACTGATAGCAGGGAAAGCTAGGGTGGCTGAGGTATAAATCTTTTTTCCCAACCTTTCTATGCTCATACTCTCTTTATTGGAAGGGAGAAGTGTATGGCAATAGTCTAGAAGGTCTATCAGCAGCCATAGAAACAGTTACTGGATCTGCTGATGGACATTTAAATATAAATTTACAGTCCTGTGGAACTTTATAGAACCTATCTGTCCTTTTAGGGGTGGGGGGGTTGAAAGGCCGGAGTCTTTGTAGATGAGAAGGCATCAAGAAAAGCTGGCAAAACTGGAGGCACAGCAGAAGGATAGGGAGAATCCATTTGAAGCAAGTCATAGTACCTTTTCTGCACCTCAGAAACCTGAGAGTAGTCCCACTTTAAATACTCCTTCATCCTGGCAATAGTCTCCCCAAAGGTGACATCTTCACCAGGAGACTCTGTCATTATACTCTTCCTGAGGGGAGGCATACTCCACAGGGGAATAAATCTGAGCAGAGTAGGCCAAGGATTCATCTTTTGAGGAATCTTCCTCTTCAGAAGGATCCTGTACCTTGATTCTTTTCTGTGAAGTTGTTAAAGGAGGGCTAGGAAGAGAAACCCCTAAGGGGGTTTAAGAGCCATAAAGGCATTGAACAAACCTTGTGAAAAAGCTTGCCTATTAGCAGGTGGCCCTGAGGAGCAGAAACATGTTTGGTTTTCTGCTTCTTTTTAAGAGGTGCATCAGCCCTGTGAAAGGCGGAGGGACCCGACATAGGCCTACATTCAATGACAGTCATTGGGTCTTCCTCCCTTACTAAAATTTGCAGAGTACCTTGAGAACCTTCTGAAATACTGAGCCTCAGTTCCCCCTGTCTGTCTAAAGTGGACGTCTGCAAAGCCGCCAAGGACATACCGATGGCAGGATCCCTTGTGGCCTCTGATGCTGTACCCACCTTAGAATTTGAGCCGAAATTTGGACAGGTCTCTGTGCCTTCACTGGCCTTGAGAGAGACATCCAGAAGGGGAGGTGCAGCGGAAGCTTCCTTCAGGCCTAAGTTTCTTAGCCTTCTTCACAGCAGGCTCAGCAGAAAGCCCCAACATACCCTCCATAACATCACACTATAACATTTTCAATCTTTGATTCTCAAGACAAATATTAAGAGACATAAGGTGGCTACGTCAAGTCTTACAAAAAAAAAAAGCCTTACAGATTGTCATGGTTGGGCCCTAAACAGAAGGGACATCGATCTTGACTATCTTTATGTGGGAATTGTCTTCCACACTGACATTTGCCCTTTTTGTATGATATGTAAACCTCAAAGCAAAAAGGCAATAGCAAAAAATGAAAGAAAACCCCAAAAGGGCACTTATCTGAATCTCTTGTAACCAGCAAACAACTCAGGCTAGCAGACAGACTATCGTAGATGGTGTTTGGACTGGCAGCAGAGCATTTCAGAGGATAGTATGTGCAGACATCGCTTTTATGGCCTCCGCTGGCTGCTAGCCTATGTGCTACATCCCACGTACCTTGCAATAGTTAAAGTTTTTTGTATACTAGCTGAATGTTGGGGCCATCTTTGCCAATGAATCCATGTTAAGAATACTGCAACATAAGAATAGAAGAACACTGTGCCTTTAGACATGAGGAAAGACATTTGCCATGAAAACAATAACAAGGAAATGGGCTTGGAAATCCAGAAGGAGATTGCTTAGAAACAGCAAAACGCACAGTCTTGGGATGAAAAGAAACAAAAAGCTGCTCAGATTTGTGAAAAATGTCAGCTTTCTCTAAATAATATCTGAGCTGTCTATGCAAATCCAAGGTGTGAAGAACATTCTCACTGACAGACAGTGGAAAAGGAAAACAGGAAGGAAGATGAACAAACTTGATTAAGGGGCAACTCACTGACCACCTTGGGCATAAAAGAAGGATTAGTATGAACAGACACACCTTGTCTGTATGGAAAATGAAAAAAGGAGGAATGGCAATGACAGTCTGAAGTTCAGGCAAAAGTAGAACAGTCTTCCAAGTACAATACTGCAAGGAAGTTGAGGAAGCAGGATTAAAAGGAGCCTAGGTAAAATTTTCAAGCATAAAATTGCAGTCCCAAAGAGGAGGAACAGGCTTCCTGGAAAGCCTGATATGAAGGATGCCTTTAAGGAGTTGCTTGACCTTAAACATAAGAGTCTTAGAGGAGGATTCAATGATATACAAGCAGAAATTGCTGACAGGTGAGCTTTCTCTAAGGAATATGCCGACCCAAAATGGAACAAATCACATAAATAAAAGACAGAACCAAAGGAACTTCCACTGATAGAGGATCATGATGGCAAGAGAGGCACCAGACAAAAAAATCTTTTCCATTTGGACATATATAATTTCCTGTTAGTGTGTTTCCTGTCCTCCTGCGGTACCTTAGCATGTCCTCAGAAAAGAGGTGCCTAAAAGGGATCAAAACCCTATCACCCACAACGTCATTTGAAGACTGGACAAGTGACTATGGTTAAGACCCCCTGTCTTATGTTAGAAGATCCATCTGGTAAGGTAACTTGTCATGACTGCCACTGGCTAAGTGAATAAGAAGGGGAACTATTGCTGTCCGGGCCAAAAAGGAGTCATCAGAAAGATTTTGGGAGAATCCTGTTTGATCTTGTGCAGAACTTGTGATAACAGAGGAAGGCATACAGAAACATCCCCTTCCAAAAAAAAAAAGATGGCATCTATTTTCCAAGTCAAAGGGCTTGAGACTCTGGAAAAGAATAGAGGAGATTGTCTGCTCAGTGGGGAGGCAAAATAATCTACTTGAGGCATAACTCACAAAGTCGAAAAAAGACATCTCCGTGAAGCATCTTTTTCTGAGCTTGTCAGCTGGACCTGCTCAAGAAGTCTTCTAGTAGATTGGGCTATGATGGAATGTAAACTGCCTGATAAGTCACTTGATACTGGATAGCTAGATTCCAGATGAGAAGAGCAAAGTAGGCAAATAAGACAGGATCTTGTGTCCACACCCCCCCCCCATTTGCTGACATAACACAAACTGTGGTATTGTCTGTGAAAACTATGAGGGGACTGTGATGAAAGAGGGAATGACGAGCTTGCAGAGCCCTCATCTCCTTTATGTTGATGTGATCTGACCTCTGATGAGGAGACCAGAGACTCTGAACTTTTAGAAGGCCACAAGAGGCACTCCCCTCCCTATATGAAGCCTGTGTACAGAGCTCCTGAGTGGGAATTAGAGCTTGAAAAGGAAGCCCCATGTTCAGAGGTGACAAAGCTATCAGTGAAGCTTGAGACTGAGAAAGGGAAAGAAAGGTACTGGGAAGTTCATGGCGTGGCAATGTTGAAGCCACAATGATTTGAGGTACCAATGAAGCTGTATCATATGGAGCCTGGCTAGAGGGAGAGCAAAGGAATGGTGGAAGCCATGAACCTCAGGACCCCAAGAAATTTCCTTGCTGTGACAGATGCCAGAGGAAGCAGGGATTGGGAAAAAAGGTCATCAGAGACACAGTCTTGGAGGTAGGCAGAAATGCCAACATGAGAACCATCTGAAGTTTACGGACAAGGAAAATATAATCCTGGGAAGGTGTCAGAACTGATATCTGGAGGTTTACAGACAAGGAAAATATAATTCTGGGAAGGTGTCAGAACTGATATCTGGAGGTTTACAGACAAGGAAAATATAATTCTGGGAAGGTGTCAGAACCGATTTCTGGAGGTTTACAGTGAATCCCAGACTGTGTAATAAGCAAGGAGTAAACCTGAGATCCTGAAACAGACTGCAGGGGGAAGGCACTTGAATAATCAGTCATGAGCTGAAAAGTAAAATTCCTAGATCTATTTTGTTACCACAGTACAAGACAACCTGAATCATAATCAATACCAAGACACTTAAAAGTAAAACTTTCAGATGTTGAGGGAGATGTCAGAATTTGAGTGCTTGGCTGTGGCAATCAGGAGCTGCCACTTTGAAGAATGAGTAAAAAAGCCATCTGTGACCAAGACTCACATTGTCCATGGTGAAAAACAAATAAGGGAATTTAAACAAGAGAATGTCAAGTCCATGTCAGGGGAAAAGTACAGTTGTGTAAAATCTTACCATAATGGTAGATGTTCTTCTCTTCACTGTTGCAGTATTCAACACACCAGGGATCCCCTGCCAAGGGTGACCTGATGTCCGGCCATTGTACCAAAGCCTTTAGGCTGCTTTAATGCATGCTCTATGTCACATGATGCTCCCTGCGTAGTGTAGGGCATAAAGGTGTTGTCCGGACATACCATCCTCAGAACTGAGAACCTCAGTAGGCACAGCAGTCCAAGAGAAAGAAAGGTAATCATTACATCCAGAAGAGAAATGGACCAGGGGTTGGCAGGAGGAAGTGAATATTGCAACAGTGAAGAGAAGGGCATCTGCCATTATGATAAGATTTTACACAACAGTACTATGTCCTTCCATTTCACTGTTGCAGTATTCATTACACTAGGGAGAGTGGCAAAGCTCAGGACATACAGAGGGAGGAAGGACAAGCAAAGCTCTCTAGGAAGCCATAAAGGATGGACCTAGCAAAACCAGCTCTAACTCTGGAAAATCTACCAAACTTGTAGTGCTTGGTAAATGTATGCACAGAAGTCCAGGCAGGTGCCTCAAGAATAGAGTGAGTTAGTATCCAAATCCTTGAAATAGCACTAGAAGAAGCCACAGCTCTAGTAGAATATGCCTTAACAGAAGAAATAAGGCTCTTACCACGAAAGGAATAACAAAAATAAATGGCTTTAGAAATCCAAGAAGAAATAGCTTGCTTGGACACCGCCAATCCTGAGGACCTAGGATGAAAGGAAACAGAGCTAATCAAATTTACTAACAGTCTTATCCAAATAAAATCTGAGTTGTCTATGCACATCCAATGTGTGCAGCACCTTCCTACTGGAAGATTGCAGAGAAGGGGAAAAGTGGGCAAATGAATAGATTAATGGACAACGCATTCACCACCTTGGGCATAAAAGGAGGATTAGTATATGCAAGAACACCCTGTCCTTATGAAACACCAAAAAAGGACAAGGCATAAGGACTTGAAACTCAGGTACTCATCTGGTGAATTAAGGGCTATCAAAAATATAGTGTTCCAAGAGCAATGTTGCAAAGAAGCTGAAGTTGCAGGCTCAAAAGGAGCTTGAATCAAATTTTCCAAAACAAAATTAAGATCCGAGGGAGGAGGAACAGGCGTCCTGGGAGGCCTAAAATGAAGGACACCTTTAAGAATTTGTTTAGCTTCAAATCAAGAAGATAAAGGCAGAGCAGCAGAGATAGCTGATAAGTGGGTCTTAACAGAAGAATAAACCAACCCAGCATTGAGTAAATCACAGATGAGAAAGTATTTGGATGTCCTTCTCTTCTATATGCTGCTGTATCCATTACATGAGGGAGTCTACCTCAGGTTGACTCTTGTATGCCCAGCCATTATACAAAAGCTAGCTGCTACTGCGAAGGTACGTGTGTTGGTTTGGTTGTTTATGGGTTATATGGAAAATACCCATATATATAGAGATTCATTTTTTCAAAAATATGTTAAATATTATTTTAGATTTATAGATGATTTTATTTTTATTTGTTATAAAGGTAAAGAAAAAGTTAATCAATTTTTGAGTTTTTTTAATAGTAATCAGTTTGGAATTAGATATGATCAGGCTCAGATTGGTGTTAAAGTTGTTTTTCTTGATATGACTTTGGAAGGGATTAGTGGTGAAAAAGTTAAAACTAGTATTTATAGAAAATTTAATCAACAAAATTTAATGTTACAGGGTACTAGTTGTCATCCACCAAGTACCTTGATTACTATTCCATATGGAGAATTATTAAGAATCAAAAGGTTATGTAATGATGAAAATGAAGCTACAAAAGAAGTGATGAAAACTATGAATATGTTTTTAATAGAGGTTATAATAAGTATAATATAGTGGAAAATTATTTGAAAATCTATAAAAATTACAATATTCATAGAGAGGTTAATAATATAAGAAATGTTATAGGTAATAATCAAATGACAGAGAATGATAGTATGTTTTTTGTTACTAGGGATACAGTTTTTTTCAGAGAAGTTTAATAAATTATTAAAAGAATATTGGAAAATAATTACCAAACAAGTGTCTAGTTTATCAGGAATGACATTCAGGCTCTCCTATCAGAGGGTACGTAATATTCAGGACTTTTTAGTTCATAGTAAATTTAATAGACCTACAAAATTCATAATTAATAGTATGAGAAGTTTAGGTACTAGTGATTGTGGCAAGTGCTCCATATGTCCATATATAGTGCCCACGTTCCATTTAATTAATGGAAAGAAATTTCAAACACAAGATGTTTTTACTTGTACTACAAAGGGCATTATTTATGCAATAAAATATTCATGTAATTATTTTTATATAGTTGAAAGTAAGAGAAGTTTAAGTGAAAGAATTAAAGAGCATGTTAGGGATATAAAAAACAAAAAAGCAGTTAGCCCTGTGGCAGAACACTTTAATTCAGTACATAATGGGGTAATTGATAGTTTAGCAGTTACTATTTTGGAACATGTTTCTGTATATTTTTCTAATGATGAATTTTTGAAGTATTTACTAAGAAAAAAAAAGAGTCTATTTTTATAATGAAATATAATACTTTACAGCCCATTGGGCTAAATAAGGAATGCCATTGACAAAGTTTTATTTAACTTTTTTTATGTTATTTTAAATGTCAATGCTGCTTTAAGATTTTAATTAATTAATTGACTGAACGTGTTTAGAAGAAGTTATAAATTGGTATGCTGTGTGTAGGCACTTTACTCTGTAAAGGCTGTTTTGGCCGAGGCGCTAGGAGAACATCATTTTTTTCTGGATTATTTGAAATTTATTGCTGCTATTTTTCATTGTGCTTTTCCACTATTTTACTTGCTGTGGAATTAAAAAGTTATTTAATTTGGAACTGAAGTCATTGGTTTTTTGGACGTGGTAATACAACCTTTAAGGATTTGTTTAGCTTCAAATCAAGAAGATAAAGGCAGAGCAGCAGAGATAGCTGATAAGTGGGTCTTAACAGAAGAATAAACCAACCCAGCATTGAGTAAATCACAGATGAGAAAGTATTTGGATGTCCTTCTCTTCTATATGCTGCTGTATCCATTACATGAGGGAGTTTACCTCAGGTTGACTCTTGCATGCCCAGCCATTATACAAAAGCTAGCTGCTACTGCGAAGGTACGTGTGTTGGCCCTCACTCACTCAATCAATGCACCTCGGTCATAAACAGATGTTGGGTATAAAGCGGACATCATCACGCACCTACTTCAGAACTGGATGCCACTGGAACCAGCGACTGTGAAGTGGGTACTCAGGAGTCAGGCAAGTGTCAGGGGAAAGGCAGGGTGGGAAACTATACAGCAGCATGCAGAAGAGAACAAGTTATGGTAAGATCTTACACAACTATACTACATCCTTCTATTCATATGCTGCTGTAACCATAACATGAGGGAGAGTACAAAAGCTCATGTTATTAACAACTGGGTGGAGGGACAGAGGACATTCTCCACAAAGCCATGAAGGATGGCCCTGGCAAATCCTGCTCTAGACCTGAAAATGATGTCCAACTTGTAGTGTTTGGTGAAGGTGTGTACAGATGACCAAGTAGCTGCCTCTAAAATGGCAGCTGTATCCAAACCCTTGAAGAAGGCACCAGAGGAGGACACACCCTAGTGGAGTGTGCCTTCACAGGGAAGGGAAGCCTTTTGTGATGGGCTGTGTAGCAAAAGGAAATTGTTTGCTTGGAAACAGGGTACCCCCAGGGCTCTTGGGTGATAGGCGACAAAGAGCCTATCAGACTTACGGATGTGTTTGGTCTTGGCAAATAGCATCAGAGTTCTCCAAGTACATCCAAGGAGTGAAGGATCCTTTCAGCCGAGGTTTAAGGCAAGGGGAAGAAGGTGGGGATGTTGATGGCCTGATTCAGGGAAAACTTAACTACTTTGGGCATGAAAGACGGGTTAGTGCATAAGCAAACTTCATCTTTGTGGAAAATTGTGAAAGGGGGGGAAGACCATGAGGGCTTGCAGTTCAGAGATTTGTCTGGTTGAAGTAATGGCCACCAGGAGGATCGTTTTCCATGTGCAGTGTTGGAGAGAACAGCCCTTGGCAGGCTCAAAGGGTGGTAAGGTCAGCTGTTTCAAAACAAAATTAAGATTTCAAGGGGGGATGGGGGTTCCTTGGAGGGCTATTGTGAAGTACCCCCTTTAAAAATAGTCTGGAAGCTAGAGGGGGGAGAGAGGTAGACATGCTGAGATGGCAGATAGGTGAGCTTTAGTAGAAGAGTACAAGCAGCCTGAGTTCATCAGTTCACAACAGGTAAAAGAAAACCACTGGAGCTTCTACAGTCAGTGGCTGGATATTTTGTTTCAGACACCTTTTCTATTTGGATACATAGGATGTTCTGGTAGTGGGAGGATGTTCTGGTAGTGGGTTTTCTGGCCTCCTGCAGAACCTGAAGCACGTCCTCGGTGTAAAGGTTCTGAAGGGAATCAATGCCCTATTACTCACACTGTAAGGTTCAGGGTGGATATTTAGGGGTGTATGAGAGTTCCTGTCTCCTGTGTGAGGAGGTCCATCCTGTAGGGTAACTTGAGGTGATTGCCCTTGGCTAGATGATTTAGTAGGGGGAACCAGTGCTGTCTTGGCCAAAAGGGGGTCATCAACAAGATTTGAGGTTGTTCTCTCTGAATCTTCAGCAGACCTTTTTGTAAGACAGGGAAGGGGGGAATGCATAAGCGAACATCCCTTTCCAAGGGAAAGAAAGAGCATCCACCCTCCATGCCCCAAGAGAGGGTATCCTGGTGCTGAAGGTTGGGGGTTGTCTGTTCATGGGGGAGACAAAAAGGTTTACCTGAGGTATACCTCATCAATGGACCAGGTCCAGAAACCCATCCCTGTTTAGCATCCATCTGTGGGATTGAGTCATGGTCCTACTTAGAGCATCTGCCATCACATTTTCTGCAGAGGGTATGTATACAGCTAAGAGGTTTACATGACACTGTTGGGCAATTTCCCATGCCTGTAGAGCCAAGTCTGCATAGGAGGTAGGACTTCATCCCCCCATTTGTTGATGTACCATAACAAAGTGGTATTGTCCGTGTACCATCTCAGCACACCTGGGAGAATCCGAACCTTGAATATTTGGAGGGCCAGTATTAAGGGTCTCATTTCCCTGATATTGATATGTTCTCTCTGTTGGCCCAGGGTCCATGTGTCTCAGTCTTCATTCCCCTAAGGTTGCACCTGAACCTGAGTCTGAGGCATCTGTGTAGATACCTTGTTTAGGGGGGAAGGGGCTGTAGTGGAAAGCCTGGACTGGCAGAGACCTGAGCAATCCACCATTGTAGTCCCCTGACAAGGAAGCAGGGGTACCATAAACCCTAGAGGGTGTTATGTGTTGTTTCCAAATTGTCCTTAACTACTATTGGAATTTCCTCATGGGTAGCCTTGCTAAGGATACCATGGGAATGGTGGAGGCCATGAATCCCAGGAGCCTGAAAAACTCTCTGGCTGACAAGGCTTGGAGGGAGAGAATGTTCTGTAAATAGGATGCAAGGAACAGAAACTTGTTTGGAAGGAGGCAGGCTATCATTTGTCCTATTAGGATCATGCATCCTAAGAACACATGATTCTGACAGGGAGTCATGGAGGATTTAAGGTTTATGGTGAACCCCAGGCACTTCAAGAGGGAAAGGATGAAGTCTAGATGTTGCAGGAACAACTGTGGAGATGTTGCCTGGATGAGGATATCATCCAGGTAAGGGAAGAGTTGGATCCCCTGCATAATGGCAAAGGCAATGACTGGGGATAGGCACTTTGTGAACACTCTTGGAACCATAGAGAGACCAAAAGTACTGTTGTGTACACTTACCATAAATGTAGATGTTAAGAGTGCATTCACTGTTGCAGTCATCACATTTGGATTATCTGCTTGCAGTAGCCCTCAGTCGGCCTGATTATAAAAGTCTTGGGTTTTCCGTTGGTTGCTGTCTCGTCTTCCGTGACATCAGGTAGTGCAGCCGATGCCATTACATCAGTTTTTCTTGCCCCAGATGTCAGGTTCCCCCTTAATGGGAAGCAATTAAATATATATATATAAATATATATATATATATATATATATATATATATATGTACATACAAGGCTATACCTCCAACAAAAAAGCAAATACATCAAAAAGCTTTTAAGTATAGTAGAGGAAAATAGAGGTATAGCCGAAAGAAGTCAGGGGGCTGGAGGGATTGCAACCAGGACTGCAACAGTGAATACACTCGAACATCTACATTTATGGTAAGTGTCTACAACTGTACTATGTTCTTCGGGTTTCACTGCTGCAGTCATCACATTTGGGTAGATTCCCAAAGCTAAGGATGGGAGGAGGAATTTAAATAGCATTAGGAGCAGCTATTAGGCCCTGCAAGACTGCAGTGGCAAAGCCAGCTCTGGATTTAGAGAAAATTGGCAAATGGTAATGCTTGGTGAAAGTATGTACAGAACTCCAGGTAGCAGCTTCTAGGATGTCTCTGGTGGGGACACCCCTGAGAAAGGCTGTAGAAGTAGATGCAGCCCTGGTTGAATGGGGATTAATCCCCTGTGGGATAGGTCTTCCATGGTGCTTATAGCAGAAATGAATGTAATGGCCTATCCATTTAGAAATTGTTTGCTTTGAAATAGCCTTTCCTCTACCCGTGCAGCAAATGCCACCAGCAGTTGTTCAGATTTCCTTTGATGTTTAGTCCTGTCCAAGTAAAATCTAAGTTGTCTGTGCACATCTAAGGAGTGCAGCATCCATTCTCCTTTGTTCTGTGGATTAGAAAAGAAGGTTGGCAAATGAATGGACTGATTAAGAGCCACACTGGATACCACCTTGGGCATGAAAGAGGGATTGGTCCTGAGGGACACCCTGTCCACATGAAAGATGATGAAAGGCTCCACTGCCATAAGGGCCTGTAATTCAGATACCCTTCTTGCTGAAGTGATTGCTAAATGGAAAGCTGTTTTCCAAGAAAGGACTTTTAACTCTGCAGTTGCAGCTCGCTCAAAAGGAGAAAGAGTGAGATTTTCCAATACAAAATTAAGGTCCCAGGCTGGAGTTGGGGCTCTCCTGGGTGATCTTAATTTTTTTGCCCCTCTGAGGAACTGCTTGAGCAGTGGGTGAGAAAAGAGGGGTGGTTCTGTGCTGAAATGGCTGAGGCGTGAATTTTGATGGAGGAAAAGGAAAGGCCCTTGTGAAGCATCTCAGTTAAGCATTGAATAATCTGAGGTAAATTGGGTGCTGCTGTGGCCATCCCTTGAGTTTGGTTCCAGGCACAGAATCTCTTCCATTTTTTCAGCATAAAATTTTCAGTGCTAGGCCTTCTTGCCTCCAAAATGACATCCAACACTTGTTTACTGAGGGATGGTAACTGAGAGATTAGGTAATTAGCCAGGCTGCCAAGTTCAGGGTTTGAAGCTGTGTGTGCAGAATCTGTCGCTCCTGCTGAGACAACAGGGTAGGGGTCTGAGGTAGGTGCCATGGGACCAGCTGTGAGACTGCGCAAGAGGGGGTACCAGTGTATGTGGCCAGTCTGGTGCAATCAGTATCATCCATAGTTTGTCTTGTTTGATCTTTAGTAGTACTTTGGAGAGGAGAAGCAGAGGAGGAAAGGCATAAACTGATAGATCTTTCCAGCTGAAGGACAGAGCATCCACTTTCCAAGCTTGTTTGTGGGGAGTCCTTGTGCAGAATTTCTCCAATTGGTAGTTCTAGGGGGAGGCAAACAGGTCTATATCTGGGATCCCCCATCTGTTTATCAACATTTTGGAAATCTTTGTTTCCAGTTTCCACTTGTGTGGGTCCATGAGATTTCTGCTTAGTTCATTTGCCAGTGTATTTAGTTTTCCTGGCAGGAATTGAGCTTGTAGATGCACTTGATAGCTCAAGGCTGTGCTCCACAGAGCCATGGCTAGTCTGCAGAGCGGGGTAAGAATCGGTACCCCCCCTGCTTGTTTACGTACCACATAACAGTGGTGTTGTCCATCTTTACCATTAATTGTCCTGGAAGAATGTGGTCCTTGAAGGCTGTCAGAGAATTCTGTACAGCTAACATTTCTTTTTGATTGATATACAGGTGCATTTGACTTGGGTTCCACTTGCCCTGAATGCACTTCCCTGCCAGGTGAGCCCCCCATGCATAGTCTGATGCATTTGTTGTTAGGGTTTGGGTGGCAGGGGGTATAGTGAATGGTAGTCCCTTGTTTTGGTGGCAGGCCTCTGCCCACCAAAGGGATTCCAACCATAGACAAGGTATGATAGGAATCATTGGTTCTAGATCCTGAGAATGTTGACACCATAGGCTTTATAGATACCATTGTAGTTTCCTCATATGCAGTCTTGCATATGGAATTAGTAGAATGTACGAGGCCATGAACCCCAAGGCTTGTAGTATTTGTCTTGCAGATAGCAGGGTTTTTGTGGCCACTAGTTTGAAGTAAGTTGTCAAATGAATTTATTTCTCTGGCATGAGGAAAGCCATCTGGGAAGTTGTGTTCAAGCTTGCTCCCAGAAATATAATTTGTTGACAGGGTACCAGATGTGATTTCTTTTCATTTATGGTGTACCCCAAACAAGTTAACACCTTTTGTACAAATGCCAGATGATTCAGAAGTTTGTCCTGGCGTTCTGCCTGAATTAGACAACCGTCCAGGTATGGGTATATTTGAATATTTCTTTGCCTGCAAAATGCAATGACTGCAGCTAGGCACTTTGTGAATACCCTGGGCGCAGTAGATAAGCCAAAGAGCAGTGCAAAGAACTGAGAGTGCATGCATCCTGCTTTGAAGCGTAGGTATTTTCTGCAAGATTCCCTGATTGGGATATGCAGGTAGGCTTCCTTTAAATCCAGTGTTGCCAGCCAGGCATCTTTGCCTATCATGGGAAGCAACCGGTGAAGAGTTAGCATCTTGAATCTTGGAATCACCAGAAAGATAGACAGATCCAGGATAGGACGCCATGAGTTGGCTTTTCTAGGTACCAGGAAAAGTCTTGAGTAGAAACCTTGTTCCTTTTCCTCTTCTGGTACAGTCTGAATATCCTTTAATCTTAAGACAGAGTACTTGCTTTTGAGCCTCTGCCCACTGATTTGGGGGGGGGGGGTAGATCTGGCCAACCGTCTGGGATTGATAACGTGTGGAAGTGAAATCTGTATCCTTGGGAAACTAAGTTTAAAACCCATTTGTCCTGGGTAATGAGTTTCCAGTTTTTTGCTTGCAGAGCAATCTTTCTCCCTAAAAGAGCAGTCAGTTGAGAAGTGCTTGGAAGATGTAAAGTTAAGTCACTGAGACAGCTTACCATGGGGGGGGGGTGTCTTACTACTCCCTGATTTGGAAGTGGGAGTGCCCCACTGCTTAGTCCTGTGCGTACCCTAGGACTGAAGCCTGGTTGTTCTGCTGGTTCTGGGTTTGAACTGAAATGGCCTGGAAGAGGCAGGAAAGGGACAATGCCTACTAAATTTAGGAGGCTGTACTTGTAATAAATCTTTAACTGTTTACATAGATTTAGCTTTTCCTCCATCTTTTTAAGAACAACTTCTGCTTTGACACCAAACATGTGGTCCTAATTTAAGGGAGCATCCAGCAATTTAGTTTTAACATGATCTGGCAAAGATTGCTCCTTAAGCCAAGCATGCCTTCTAATTACAGAGCCGATGACAGCAGCCCTGCAAGATGCTTCTAGTGAATCAAAACCACAGTGCAAAGTATGTTTCCCAACCTGTTCAGCAGAATGCATTAAATCCTGTAAATCCTTATTTTCAGCACAGTCAGGAATCAACATAACTTTCTGTTTAAGCAATCCAATAATATACTGCTGATACTTTAAACATATGAAACTGGCAATTTATGGCCCTGATGGCCAAGGTTGCAGAGGTGTATACCTTCTTACCCCATCTATCCAGGGCCCTAGAATCTCTATCAGAGGGGGTAGGATTTTTGGCAGTAGTAGCCTTAATGCCCTTGGGTCCCTGTGAAATGGTCTCAGGGTCTGCAGTAGGATTTTTCAAAAGGAACTTGTGAGAATCAGGAGCCCTGTAATATCCATCAGGTTTTCTGGGAGCAGGAGGTAAAGAGTCAAGGGTCAAGCTAGACTCCAAAAAGGCATCATCAACAATGTCCAGCACAGGAGGGATAGCTAAAGGCCTGTGTTGGGGCAGAAGTAAAAAGTCTCTAAGCCTCTTTTTAGAATCAGAGTAATCCTGGCTTTCCCAGTGAAAATGCTCCCTAAGAGTATACAAGGTTTCACCAAAAGAAAAATCGTCTGGGGGAGAAGCAGAGGGAATAGAGTCCTCTGCATCAGAATTCTCATAGGTAGATAAGGGTAAATCCTGGTCATCAGATGAGACAAATTTCAGAATCCTGGTCAGAAGTATCATAAGCAAATTCAGTTCTAGGTCTCTTAGAGGGGGAAGGTTGGCTTCCCCTGATTAAAGTAATAGGGTCTTCAGCCATTCTTATCATTTGTTTTTTAGGCATAGAGGCCTGACCATGCAGTCTGGGTGTTGGTTTCCTAGGCATGGTTCGAGTTTTAGGACTAGAAGAAGATGGCATCGGTTTAATATGCAAGTAAGTAGGCCTAAATATACCCGCAAAAGCTGGTGCCTGCACAGCGGCTCCGGACCCATCCAAGGTAGAGACATCCGCAGGTTCCACAGTTGAAGCATCTCGCAGCATACCAGACTCCGAATGGGTCTCAGTAGAGGCCTGAAAATCTGAAGTAGCAGGTATCAGGGGCTGCGAAAGCGCCTCACTGAGTACTGACGAACTGGTGACTAGCTTAGGAGAAGCGTTGGCAGCTTTAGACCTAGGCGGCCTGTCTCTGTCTTTATCTTTGCGTTTTTTTGGAATGTCGGTAGTCGGGTGGCTTACCAAAGACATATCTGGATAATTGAACTGAGTACCAAAATATTTAGAAGTGAAAATGTACCGATGAATAGTTCGTGGATTAAATAAGGCACAAAACTGACAGTGAGGTACGTCATGGTCAGGGCCTAGGGAAGGAATACAGTACACGTATGAAAATCTTTATTTGCTTTCCACAAGAAATACAATTATTGACTTTTACTGACATCGGTTTAGAGCAAGAAAAAGTTTCCCCAGCGGGGTATTTAGCTTTAGTTGAAGACTTTGGTTCTAAAACTCGAAAACAAAAATTTCAGGAGTCTGCCGACCAGCACATGCGAACTGCTTCTGCTTCGGGCACCGCATGGCAAGAAAGACTGATGTAATGGCATCGGCTGCATGCTTTATACCCCTGACTACATGATGTCATGGAAGATGAGACAGCAACTGACACAGGACCCAAGATTTTGATAATCAGGCTGACTGAGGGCTACTGCAAGCAGATAACCCAAATTTGATGACTGCAACAGTGAAACACGAAGAACATCAGCAAAGCACAAAACTGAAAATGCGCAGAACCCACTGAGAAACAAAGGAATTTTCTGAAAAGATTACTGACTGGAATATGTAAGGGGGCATCCCTTATATCCAAAGACACCATGAAGGCCTGTGGGAGGATCAGGGTAAGGAGAGTACGAAGGGTTACCATCCGAAAGGAGGGGACCTTGAGGAAATTGTTAAGGTGGGACAAATCCAAGATGGGTCTCTGGGGACCAGGAACATCCTGGAGTAGAATAATTTCCCTCTTTATTGTGGAGGCACATCTTGAAATGTGCCTGGAGAAAGGAAGCCATTTCATTTTGAGGGGTTTGAGGAATGCCTCTGGAGGTAGGTCTTGTTTCCTACACCATAAAGTAACCTAGTTTTATGATTGAGAGGACCCAAGAGTCACAGACTACCAGGCTTGGCCTGAAAAGGTTGTTTCTGAACTGGAGTAGAAGGTGAAGACCTAGCAGGGGTCTGCTTCCTCGAATCTTTTTTCCCCCTTGGGTGGCATGTGCTTGGAAGGCCTTCTCACAAAGGTAGTTTTAGCTGGATAGTTCCTCTGGAAGCAGGGAACCGGGGAGACAAAAATGTGTCTGAGGTCCTGGAGCTCTTTGCCTGAAGGGCCTTAAGTTCAGCAGCCTCTGACCCAAACAAAGATTGTTATCCAAGGGAGTATCCATGATTTCTGACAATGTCATCAGGTAGAGACTATAGCCTAAGCCAAGAATATCACTTGATGACAGAACCTGAGGCTGCAGTCTTAGATGAAGCCTCCACTGCATCATAACTGCACTTAATGGAGTGTCTAGTTACTTGACTGCAAAAATTAGAAAGACTACAGACCTTAGCTTTAATAGGGGAATCGAGGTCGTCACCCACTATTTAACAGCATCAGAATTAAGGGCCAAGGAATATTTAGCCATATGAGTTTGGTAGTTTATGGCTGTCACAGCTAAAGTGACAGAGGTGTATACTTTTTTGTTCAGTCTTTCCATGGTTCTGCTTTCCTTATCTGAAAGAAAGAGGGAAGTGGAGGGAAGAAGTTTGGAAAATTTTGTCTCCAGCCACAGAAATTGTGGATGGGTCTGCAGAAGGGGCCTTGAAGAGGAATTTTGTATCTTTAGGAACAGGTACAGGGGGTTGAGAATCTGGGGCAGGAGAAGCCACCAAGAAAGCATCCAGAAAGGCAGGGTGCACAGGAGAAACTGCAGATGGATTAGGGGACTCCATTTGTAAGAGTTCATAATACCTCTTTTGAGTGTCAGTATCCTGACTGCATTCCCACTTAAAGTCCTTCATTTGCACTATGGTTTCCCCAAAGGTAATGTCTTCCCCTGGGGAATCTGTTCCATTAGACTCCTCCTCTGGAGAAGCATACCCCAGAAGGGAGGCAATTTGAGATGTGTAAGTCAGGGATTCATCCCCTGAAGAATCATCTTCTTTAGAGGAATCAACCGTAACTATTTTGCCCTTAGGGGTAGAACACGTAGGGGCCTGGGCAGGGGTGCAAGCCTGGTGTAAAGCAAGGAATGCATTAAGTAGGCCCTGAGTAAAGGCCTGCCAGCCAAGCGCCTGGTCCAAAGGTACGGACAGTTGAGAAGCAGTATGCTTAGAATTTTGCTTCTTCTTTTTAAGGGCATCCAACACAGACGTGTCTGTTATGCGGTGCAGGGAAGGAGAGCCGAACGCCAGTCAACACTCCACAATATCAGAGACAATTTCTTCGTGGATGACAATTTGGGAAACCCCATGTGGGCCCTTGGAAATTATGAGCCTTGGTTCCCCTCCGTTGCCCGAGTTGGTTGCCTGCAACTCCCTCTGGAACATGCTAGTGGCTTCTTTGATGGCTTCCACCTGGATAC
The DNA here is from genome assembly GCF_019279795.1 of Protopterus annectens. Lineage (NCBI taxonomy): Eukaryota > Metazoa > Chordata > Ceratodontiformes > Protopteridae > Protopterus > Protopterus annectens. Next base: position 464,293,662 of record NC_056725.1, read on the forward strand.
CCATCAGTGGGAGGTCTACGGATTCTGACTCGGACTCTGGGCCTTCAACAGCCTCGAGCAGTATGGTCAGAATAGAGGGCGCAGCTGTAGGATCAGGCCGATATTTCTTGGTCTTTTTTGCAGGAGGCTCTTCCAAGGTTCCCAACGTTGGGTCCATGTCGTTGGCCAAGCATTTCAAGCACTGATTCTCTAGATATAATTTCAATGAAGTGAGATGACTCCTAAGTGTTTTGGGAACAAAGGCCTGATGGACTTTACAAGAAGTGTGGTTGTGGTATTGGCCTAAACAGAACAGGCAGAAGCTTGTGCGAGTCTATTTGGAATCTGACTTCCACACCAACACTTGCCCTTTCTACCTGACATTAACCCACAACACAGTAGCAAAAAGGTAACCAAAAACCCCTATGGGGTACTTACCTGAACACTGAAAAGCACAAAGTCACTTCTCCAACCGTGGACAACCGGAGCTTGCAGTCGCACACAGGAGGCAGAAAAGTTCTGAGGTAGATGCGTTCTGACATCCACGTTATACCCAATGCCCATTTATGACAGACGTACACTGATTGGTAAGGGCCGATGCACGTACCTTTGCAGTAGCAGCTAACTTTTGTATAAATGGCCAGACGTATGAGAGTCAACCGCTGGCAAACTCCCTCATATTATGGATACAGAAGCATATGAATAGGAGGACATCCAAAGGAATATTCACAGAAAGTGGATCCAGTTTACAAGAAAGACACCAAACGGGAAACCTCTTCCATTTGGACAAGTAGGATGTTCTAGTATTGGGTTTTCTGGCCTCCTGCAGGACCCTAAGCACATCCTCAGAAAAAAGGTGTCTGTGGAATCAAAATTCTCTCTCTGTGTCAGCTGAAGTGTGTTTAAGTGGGAATGGATGGTGAGCAGATCCACCCTGTGAGGTAACTTCTGATGAATGCCCTTGGCTAAATGTAGAAAAAGATGGAACCAGTGCTGTCTCGACCAAAAGGGAGTCACCAACAAGATTTTTGGTAGTATCCTGTTGAATTTTGAAAGTACAGTTTTGTACCTACCATAAATGTAGATGTCCGATAGATATGCAACTGCAGTCATAACATATGGGTTTTCCTGCCTCAGGCAGCCCTCGGTCGGCCGAATTCCAAAGTCTGGGTCCGGCATCGGCTGGTGTCGCCTCCTCTCCGACGTCACAATGGCTGGAGTATAAAGGCATCGGCCGATGCCATCTTCTTCAGTGTTTCTTGCCCCAGATGTCAGGTGCCCACTTAGGAAGGCTAAATTTTGTAAATGGATAAAAAATAATCCCAAGCATGCACAATAGTAATAAACAAATACACCATATGGAGATACCCCCAGCTGAAGGGAAGAGGGGTAGTGACCCAAACAGAAGGATACAGAGGGGTAGGAGGGTGGGAAAATCCGACTGCAGTTGCATATCTATCGGACATCTACATTTATGGTAGGTACAAAACTGTACTATGTCCTTCAAGAATGCAACTGCAGTCATAACATATGGGTTGAATACCATAGCCAAGCTGGGGGTGGAAGGAACTATAAGGATGGTGTAGCTATAATCCCCTGCAGGACTGCCGAAGCAAAGCCTGCTCGGGATCTGGAGTATAATGGCAGGTGGTAGTGCTTGGTAAATGTATGCACGGAGCTCCATGTAGCAGCCTCTAAAATGTCCTTTGTTGCCACTCCTCTTAGGAAAGCTGTGGAAGTGGCTATCGCTCTGGTGGAGTGTGGCCTAATATTGGCTGGCACACCTTTTCCATGAAAAGAATAGCAAAATCTGATGCAATGTCCAATCCATTTTGAAATTGTTTGTTTGGAGATCGTCTTTCCCTGTACTCCAGCAGCATAAGCTACAAACAGCTGGTCAGACTTTCTGGTGGCCTTAGTTCTGTCCAAGTAGTAGCGTAGTTGTCTGTGTATGTCCAAAGTATGCAGTAGTTTTTCCCCCCTATTTTGAGGATTGGGGAAGAATGTAGGCAGATGAATAGCTTGATTTAGAGACACCCTGGAAATAACCTTTGGCATGAATGTAGGATTGGTTCTTAGGGAGACTCTGTCTTGATGAAAAATGAGGAAGGGGGGCACTGCCATGAGTGCCTGTATCTCCGAAACTCTTCTTGCAGAAGTGACTGCCAATAAGAAGGCCATCTTCCATGAAAGAAATTGCATTTCTGAGGATGCTGCTGGCTCAAAGGGAGGAAGAGTTAGTTTTTCCAACATGTAGTTGAGGTCCCATGCAGGTACTGACTGTTTTCTGGGAGGTTTGATATTCTTTATCCCTCATAAAAACTGTCTTAGCAGAGGATGCGAAAACACTGGAGGGTCACAGTTGTATTTTGCTGAGATTGCTGAGGCATGAATCTTTATTGAGGAGTATGAGAGTCCAGTATGAAACAGTTCTGCCAAGTATTCCAATATCTGAGGAATACTCAGTAGTTCTGTATCCTGACCCTTTTTGGCATTCCAGATGCTGAATCTTTTCCACTTGGCTGAATAGGTTTTTCTGGTGGAAGGTCTGCGTGCTTCCAGCAAGATCTCTTGAACAGATTTGGAAAGAGAGTTAGGTGTTGAAGTCATGGAAGTCTCCAGGCTGTCAGATGCAATGTTTTCAGGTCTTGATGTACAGTCCTGTAATTGTGTTGCGTTAGGAGCAGGGGCCCTAGGGTCAGAGGCCATGGTTTGGTCCGAGTTATGGTCAATAGCAGTGGGTACCAGTGTTGCCTTGGCCAGTCTGGTGCTATCAAGATGCCTGTTGGTTGTTCTGCCTTTATTTTCAGTATCACCTTGGTCAGCAGAGGCAGAGGAGGGAATGCATAAATTTTTAGAGAATTCCAGCTGAAGGAGAGAGCATCCGTTTTCCAAGCTAGAGGGTGAGGAGTCCTTGTGCAGAACTTTTCCAGGTGATGATTTAGGTGGGAAGCAAAAAGATCTACGTCCGGTATTCCCCATGTCCTTGTCAGTTGAGAGAAAATGTAAGGGTGCAACATCCATTTGTGTGGATCCATGAAGTTTCTGCTCAGATTGTCCGCCAGTACATTGTCCTTGCCTGGTACAAACTGGGATTGTAAGTGTATCTTCAGGCTCAGGGATTTTTCCCAGAGAAGCATTGTTAGTCTGCAGAGGGGATAAGAATGAGTGCCTCCCTGCTTGTTTATGTACCACGACAGTGGTGTTGTCTGTCCTTATTAGCAAATGTCCTTCTTGTAGTGATTTTTCGAAAGTCTCGATGGCATGTATCACTGCCAACATCTCCTTTTGGTTTATGTGTCTTTCCTTTGGCGTCCATAGACCTTGAATGCATCTGCCCTCCATGTGCGCCCCCCATCCATGGTCTGAGGCGTCTGTTGTGATCATTTGGCCTGCTTGAGGTCTGTTGAAAGACATGCCTTGGTTTAGTTGACTGGCTTGAGCCCACCATAGAAATTACTTCTGCAGGCATGGAATAAGTGGGATTATGTCCTCTAGGCTGTTGCTGTGTTGAGACCATAAGCTTTTTAAATACCATTGCAGCTTTCTCATATGAAGTCTTGCCAAAGGTATCAGAAGAATACAAGATGCCATGAAACCCAGGGCCTGCAGGATTTTCCTTGCAGTCAGCTGGGAAAGCCTTGCTAGGCCTTTGAAGTACTCTGGTAAAAGCTGCTGTTTTTCCTCTGTGAGGTAGGCCATTTGTGTTTCCGTGTCCAGTTTGGCTCCTAGGAATGTAATCTGTTGGGATGGTAGTAATTTTGACTTTTGAATGTTGACTGTGTATCCCAAGGCCTGCAGTAGATGCATGACATAGTCCAAATTCCCTTTTAAGGTTTGTTTGTTGTCTGCTTGTATGAGGCAGTCGTCCAAGTAGGGGTATATTTGAATCCCCTGCTGTCTGCAGTGTACCACTACTGATGCCAGGCATTTCGTGAACACTCTGGGCGCAGTAGACAAGCCAAACGGCAATGCTGAGAATTGATAATGCTCTGTTCCTGCAAGAAATCTGAGGTATCTTCTGCAGCTTTGTCTGATTGGGACATGCAGGTATGCCTCCTTGAGGTCCGGAGTGACCAGCCAAGACCCCTTGCCCAGCATGGGAAGAAGCTGCTGCAACGTCAGCATTTTGAACTTTGGCACAATGAGGAAAGTGTTTAGATTTGACAAGTCCAGTATGGGTCTCCATTTGTTTTATTTTCTTGGAACAAGGAACAGTCTTGAATAAAATCCCTGGCCTTGTTCCTGAGGAGGGACCCTTTCTATTGCCTTTATACTTAATAGCTTGGAGACTTGAGAGAGTGCCTCTGCCCTTTGATGATGTGGCAGGTTTGGCATGCCTTGTCTTATTGGTAAAGTGTGGAAGTGGAATCTGTAGCCTTTGTTTATCAAATCCAGAATCCAATTGTCTTTGGTTAAGATATGCCAGTTTTGTGAGAATAATGCTAATTTTCCGCCCAAAGGTGCTTCTCTTTGAACCTTTGTAGGTGGTACGAAAGTGAAGTCATTGTGATTGTCCCTGTGGTGCAGCTGAACTGTCTGCGCCACTTCTTTGATTTGGAGGTTGCCATTGGCGGCCCCTGTAAGATCCTCGGTGTTGTCCTTTATCCCTGGCTCATCTTTTTCCCCTTTGAAACTTGTCTGAGCCGGGGAAGGACCAATTCTTTGAGGGCCAGTTTCTGCTGAATCTGGGTGGCTGGACCTGGAGGAAATCCTTTACTGTCTGTACTGACTTTGCTTTTTCCTCTATGGATTTTAATACATCTTGTGCAGTAGCACCAAAAAGCTTTTGTTTCTCCAAAGGTGCATCCAGTAACTTTACTTTAACATGGTCAGGCAAAGATTGATCCTTCAACCAAGCATGTCTACGTATTACAGCCCCAGTCATAGCTGCCCTACATGAAGCTTCCAGTGCATCATAACCACACTGCAGAAAATGGTTATTAACCTGCTGAGTGCTATGTATATGATCCTGCAGTGCCTTTTTGTCAATAGGCTCAGAAGAGGCTACCTTTTTCTGTAAATCATCCAGGGGAAAATCTTGGTACTGAAACATGTGAAAAAGGCAGTTAAGAGACCTCATGGCTAGGGTAGTAGAGGTGTATACTTTTTTACCTCATCTCTCCAAGGACCTTGCTTCTCTGTCAGCTGGCAGTGGGATTTTGGCAGAGGAGGAAGCCACTCCCTTGGGGCCCTGTGAAACAGTTTCTAGATCCACAGAGTGGGCCTTAAAAAGGTGCTTGTGAGTGTCAGGGATCCTATAATATCTGTCCGGCTTGACAGGAGCAGGAGGAAGAGAGTCAGGGTTGGCACTGGAGTCAGAGAAAACATCATCCAAAACATCCATAACTGGAGGGATAGCCAGAGGTCTGTGCTGGGGGAGCTTGAGGAAAGTACAAAGCCTTTTCCTGGAGTCAGAGAATTCCTGACCCTGCCATTGAAAATGTTCCCTCATGGAATGCAGAGCTTCCCCAAATGAGAAATCCTCTGGAGGGGAGGCAGAGGGAATAGATTCCTCAGCATCAGAGTTCTCGTAGGCCTGGAAGGGTTCTTCTTGAGTGTCAGAATGCTCAGAATCCCCAGAGGCTTCATCCGAGGAGAGGTCGTCCGCCTGCTCAGTTCTAGGCCTTTTCTCTGCAGGTGGCTGAGAACCCCTGTCCGGATGAGGCTGAGACCCCCTGATAAGGGAAATAAGATCTGCAGCCAGAGACATGATCTGCTTATCAGAGGAAGGGGCCTGGGCAGGTTTAGGATGAGCCTTGGCCTGACTGGCGGCCTTAGCACATGCAAAGGCCTTGATGGACATGGAAACAGGAGGCCTAGCAGCCCCACGTGCAGGCGTTACCTTGTCCACAGGAATGGTGTCGGGTAGATCCAGAACTTCGGTTTCCGGAGGAAAATCAACAACCGGCACCAGAGAGGTCTAAGAGACCGAAGGTCATGTCAGCGCTGTGTCATCGGCCTGGAGCAGTAGATTTAACACTTCCGCCGGAGCGCTAGTAGAGGGTTTAAGAGAAACATTGGTAGTGGACGCGGGCCGAGGATGTCGGTCCTGGTCCTTGCGTTTTTTAGCAGATTGGGTTGTCGGTTGATCCGACGGCATGATATACGCAAAAGATTCACCGAAGTCCTCAGCGAATTCTGCCCAGTGCCTGAGAGTGCGCTTATTAAAGCAGGCACAGGCAGCACAGGCTGAGACGTCGTGGTCTGGGCCCAGGCAGGGAAGGCAGACAGAATGGAAGTCCTTATGAGGTATTTGTTTACCACAAGACAAACAATTATTAACTTTCTCAGTTTGTTCTGACATCGGCTGAGGCAAGAATAAATGTTCCCCAACAGGGTACTTAGCTTTTAGATGACTTCGGTACTGAAAACACAGGAGCTGACCGACCGGCATTTGCGAACTGCTTCTGCTTCAGGCACCGCGCGGCAAGAAAGACTGAAGAAGATGGCGTCGGCCGATGCCTTTATACTCCAGCCGTTGTGACGTCGGAGAGGAGGCGACACCAGCCGACGCCGGACCCAGACTTTGGAATTCGGCCGACCGAGGGCTGCCTGAGGCAGGACAACCCATATGTTATGACTGCAGTTGCATTCTTGAAGGACATCAGGACTTTTGAAATGAGTATCCCTGGAAGTGGAAGGAAAGTATAAAAAACATCCCCTGCCAAAAAAAAAAGATGGGAGTGTCCACCTCCCAAACCAGAGGACCTGGGACGTTTGCACACAAAAGAGGAAGTTGCCTGATCAGAAAGGAGGCAAAAAGACATATTTGAAGAGCACCCCATTGGTGGACAATGTCCAAACACACATTCCTGTGAAGCATCCATTTGTGGGATTGTGTTAAGGACCTGCTCATGGTATCTGCCACAATGTTTTGACCTGAGGGAATATAAACTGCCTAAAGTCTCACATAATTCTGGATACCAAGACCCCACACTAGGAGTGCCAAACAAAGAAGACAAGATCCTGTCACCCCTGTTTGTTTACATGCCACATCACTGTGGTATTGTCTGTAAATACCTTGAGAGGTCCTGGGGAGAAGAGAGGATGAAAAGCCTGAAGCACCAGCAGAAGAGCTCTCATCTGTCGGACAATGATGTGCTCTTTCTGTTCAACAGGTGACCACACACCCCTGCACCTTTGGGTAGCCAAAAGCTGCTCCCCATCCCACATCTGAAGCATCTGTGAACAGCTCCTGAGAGGAAAGAGGAGGGGTGAAAAGGGAATCCTGGATTTATAGACAACTACTGGGTCCACCAGTGAAGTTCCGTCTTGAGACAAGGTAGAACAGGAACTACAAATTCTAGGGGGTATATGCATGTTGAAGCCAAACTGACTCCAGAAACCAATGAAACTTTCTCATGTGAAGTCTGGCCAGAAGGGACATAGGGATGGTGGATGACATGAACCCCAAATCTCTCAGAAATTCCCTGGCTATTATACAGGCCAGAGAAAGAAGAGTTTGAAAGAAGAAAATTAATGTTATGGTCTTGGGAGGAGGCAGGGATGCCAGCACAGACACAGTCTAGTTCCTGCAACTCAGAAAAATATGGCCTTGAGAAGGAGTAAGAAAAAACTTTTTTAAGCTTACTGTGAACCCCAGGCTTTGCATACGAGAAATGGCAAAATGAAGATTTTGCAACAGGATCTCTGGAGAGGATGCCTGAAGTATGTTGTCATCCAAGTACAGAAATACTTGGATCCACTGAATTCTGCAAAAAATTACAGGAGCGAGGCATTTGGTGAATACCCTTGGGGCAGTAGAAAGGCCAAAGGGAAAAGCAGAGAACTGAAAATGCCAGGAAGCATCAGAGAAACAAAAACTTCTTGAAAAGGGATGAATTGGAATATGGAGATAAGAATCCTTGAGCTCCAGAGACACCATATAAGCCTGAGGAAGCAGAACAGGGAACAAAATCTGAAGGGACAACATTTGAAAGGAGGGCACCTTCAGAAAAGTATTTAGATGAGAGAGCTCTAGAATTGGTCTCCGATTACCCTCTTTCCTGGGCACTAGAAACATCCTGGAGTAAGACCCCCCCTGCCCCTTTTGAGACACAGGTCCAACTTGAACAGTACCCTGAGTCAAAAGATCCTGAAGCACCTCTGGAAAGAATGATAGTTGTTCCTGGGGGGGGCTGAGGCATACCTAGAAAAGGGATTGCTAGACTATGAAATACTCCTGGAGAATAATGGACAGAACCCAGGAATCCTGAGTAATCTGTAGCCAAACAGGAAGACAGATAGAGGTAAGTAGAAAGAGGAAAGTGGTTGGGAAGAATAGGACAGTCAACAGCATCTGGTTTATCTGGAAAAGGTGACTTCTGAGACATAGAAGTCTGAGTAGTCCTAGCAGGAGGAATCCGTTTGCCACCCTTTTTACCATTAGGAGGGGGGCGAGACTGCCTCTGAACAAAGGCTGGCTTACAGCGGTAGTTTCTCTGAAATTTAGACATAGAAGAAACAAACACGTTTAAGTTCCTGTAAAGTCTTGCTCTTATCCTGAACAAACATACCAGCAGCAGCTTTAACAAACATATGTTTATTATCAAGAGGAGCATCCATCAACATAGCCTTAACATCAGGCAAAGGTTGACGCCAAAGCCAAGAATACCTCCTCATCACTGACCTAAAAGTAGATCTAGAAGAAGCATCTGCTGTATCATAATTACACTTAATGGAATGACAAGCCACCTGGAAGGAAGTCCCCAACATGGAATGGGTAGAAGTTTTACCCTCAAAGTCTAGAGTCTGAAAGATCAGAAATAACCTAACAGCCCTGGGATAGGAAAGCCAAAATACCTGGATATATGGATCTGAAATTTAACAGCCCTAAAAGCAAAGGTTGCAAAGGTATAAAACTTCTTGCCTAGCCATTCCATGGTCCTGCTATCTTTATCAGAGGACAGTAACTTGGGAGAAAGAAGCAATCAAGAGGGCTTGTCAGAAGCTACAGACACAACTGGGGGAGTGATCAGGGCACCTGTAAAAAAATGTACATTCCTCAGGCACCCTATAGAATCTATCAGGTTTCTTGGGAGTAGGGGGCTGAGACCCTGGAGCCTTAGAAGCATTGGAAAATGTATCCAACAAGACAGACAAAATGGGAGGAACAGCAAAGACTCCATCTACAGAAACTCAACTTTTATGTACCTCAGAAACCCAAGCACAATCCCATTTAAAGAACTCCATCAAAATAAATCTATTCAAAGGGAGCATCAGGACTGGTAGATTCCTCTGACAGATCCAAAGTCCAAAAGACAGGGAATCCGAGAAGAGTAAGCAAGCAATTCCTCATCCAAATTGGTCTTCTCCTCAGAGGAATCCTGATCCCTAGGTCTATTTAGGGGAGTAGGGGACTAAGGGGGTCTGGAACACAAACTCCCTGTGGAGGTTTCAATGCCATTAAAGCACTAAAGCCGTGAGTGAAGGACTGCCACTCACTCTGTGGATCCTTAGGAGGAGAAATATGTTTAGTCTTTTGCTTTTTCTTCAATGGGATGTCCACCTTATAAAATTTGGAAGGCTGTGACCCAGGACGGCATTTAATAATAGTAGTAGGGACTTCTTTTCTGAGTAATATTTGAGGAACAACTCTAGGCCCTCAGAGATAATCAGCCACGGGTCCTCCTGAATGTCTGAAGCAGATATCTTCAATGCCTCCTCAAATGTGCTTTAAGTTGGATTTCCGGTGGCCTCCAACCCAGTTGTGGCAGAGGAATCCGATAAAGTCAGGCGAACCTCCGGGCATTCACTTGCCTTGGAGAGACATCTAGCAGAGGCTGAACAGCAGAAGATTCTGGCCTAGGCTTCTTGGCCTTCTTCTTTACAGATGGCTGTCTCAGAGTGAGAAGTTCCCTCCATCATGTCCTTCATAAGAAGCTTAAGACGTTCTCTTTCAAGATAAAGCACCAAAGAAGAGAGCCTACTATGAAGGGTTTAGGGTAGAAAGGCTTGACAGATGGAAATGGATGTATGGTCGCATGAAGCACCAAGGCAAAACAGACACTGTTCATGGCAGTCTTTATGGGGAATGTCTCACATATTGGAATTTATCTTTTTTGGATGACATGAAACCCCACAAGCAACAATAAAAGAAAGATAAGTAAAAAAGAACCCTATTAGGGTACTTATCTGCAACAGCTTAGTAAACCAGCAATGGAACAAGCATTCAAGACAGATGATCAAGAGATGGCATTTGGACTGGTGGCAAAGATACAAGGATGGCACATCCAGATGTCACCCTTTATGCCCTACACTACACAAGGAGCATGTGTGTGATGTACGGCGTACCTTAAAGCAACCTGAAGGCTTTGGCATACTAGCTGGACATTGAGCCTCCCTTGACAGGGGATTCCTAGTATAATGAATACTGGAACAGTGAAATGGAAGGATATCTGATGAAAAAGAACAGTCCATCACACTGTTTTCAGACAGCCTAATAACTAGTGATTATGTTCAGAACTGCCAAGACATACAAATATTCCACACACACTTTCAGCTGCACATACTCTCTTTCAGCTGCAAGTACCAGTGACGTGTTCTTTCGCAGTATTAAATGTTCAACATCTGTCAGACCTGCAAAACTGCCAAGTTCATTACACTGACAGTCTGAGATACTATTTCAGGATGTTACTTTTGAAAGTCTGCAGAAATATGAATGTTTATTCTCTGTGTGAGCAACTAAATTAAGTACACCATATAATGTACAGAAATGAAAATCAGTCTGATAAATTCTCTATGCTGTAACATACAGAAAAGTAATATCTACTACTTCACAAATCTAAAGAAATTGATGGAGGGATAAAGCTCTGACTATAAAACAGCTAACCTGAGTTTGATTAGCACCTTGGGTAAAAGGAAATAGTGGGGTGGGTTGGGGTGGTATGGTATGGGTGGAAATAAGCAGTTAAAGCTAATCTGCCTATCTTATGAGGAGGGAGGGGTGGTTCCAGTCAGCCAATCTCAATGCAAAGGGAGTTGTATACAGCACTGAAAATGGCTATAACTAGGGATGTAAAGATTGGTGTTGCAAAGCTGGCAATGCCAGCCTTCATCATCACATATGCAGAAGCTCACGTTCATGAGGAAGGAACAGCATATCCTTGTGGTGATGAGGGTGCTCATGTCAGCCACCTGGGGGTGAGGTTAACAGGAAAATTCCTTGGCCATTTGTGCAAATGAGGGCTTCTAAGTCTGCTATCAGGCACACTGTAAGTGACAGAGGTGGAGCTGAGGAAGGGACAGGACTACTGATGACAGCAGCTCTCAGCCATAAGTCCTTTGGAATGCCAGTCTGGACAGTCTAAGAAGTGGAATGACTGTAGGAAAGCAGACTGTCAGCTGATGTCCATGGCACAAAAAGCTAATCTGGATTATAGCTCCCACCAGTGAGCTCTGCACAATTCAGTTACTATGTGAAACTAATAAGGAATGAATAACTCATTAAATGGAGTGCCCAGGTTCAGCAGGCAGGGAGTTAAAAAGCATATTAAAAAAAAAAGCTCTCAGTGGGCTCTGAACTGAAGCCCTGGTGTAGTAAGACCCCCCCCCCCCAATACCTGAACCACTATTCCTTGCTAGGTCCAGCAGAAGGGAAGCCTAGAAAGAGAGTCCTTGGATGCAAGCTTGCCTGACCTAACGTAGAGTGACTCAAAGGACTACACCCGGTGATGGGAATGGTTGGCATCAAGCTCTAGTCAACTGAGGGGTGGGCAGTGTCTAGAACATGAGATGCGCATTCCACTATGGGAACCAAGGGTACCTCCTAAAGGGAAAAGGTAACAAGTGTGTGTGTGAATACACACACACATAAAAGGAAAAATACTGAGGCCAATTGATCAGCATGTTTTTGAGAAACAGCAAGAAAAGCCAAGCAGACATGGGAAGTAAGGACAGTTGTGTAAAATTGTACCATAACTGCAGTTGTCCCCCTTTTTACTTTTGTAGTATTCATCACACATGGGATGTCCTGCCAAGGACAGCCCAATGTCTGGTCAGTATACCAATGCCTTTACATCCTCCCAGCATCATACGTCAGATGTATGCTTCCTGTTCAGATTTCAGGCATAAAGGTAATGTAGTCAAGCTCAATACTCAGAGCTGAAGTGCCCCAGGAGAACTACAGCAATCCCAAGGAAAGGAGAAAATGCATATCCTGAGGGAAAGAGAAGCAGAAGAGAAATACGGCAAGAAGTCAAAGACTCCTCGGCCAGCAAAGTGCTCCCAACAGAAGAGAGAGAGAAAAAGGGGGCAGGAGGGAGGGACTGAATACTGCAACAGTGGAAAAGAGGACTTCCTTATCACTGTTGCAGTATTCATCACATATGGGAGGTTACCAAAGCTACTGTAAAGCTTGGGAGGAGAAAGGAATGGAGGAGCCGTCCACAAACCCATGAAGCATAGCCCTGACAAATCCTGCTTTGGCTCTGGAAATGATATCCAACTTGTAATGTTTAGAACAAGTGCACACAGGATCAAGTAACAGCTTCAAGGATGCTTCTAGTATTCAAGCCTTTGAAGAAGCTTCGGAAGAGGCTGCTGCCCTCACAGAACAAGCTCAAACTGAAGCATAACGCTGTTTACTATGAAAAGAGCAACTTAAGGAAATGGTCCTAGCAATCCAGGATGAGATGGTTTGCTTAGAATCTACCAAATGCAATGTCCTGGGATGAAAACAAACAAAAAGCTGCTTAGATTTGTGGAGAGTCTTTGTCTTATCCAAGTAATATTTCAGCTGTCTAAGCAGATCCAAGGTATGAAGAACCTTCTCACTAGCAGATTGCAGAGAAGGAAAAAAGGAAGGGAGCTAGACAGACTGATTACGACAACTCAGGAAAAAAGGAAGGGAGCTAGACAGACTGATTAAGCCAACTCACTGATCACCTTGGGCATAAAAGAAGAGTTTATATGCAGAGTCCCTATGAAAAACCAAAAAAGGGAGGACCCACTATCAGAGCCTGAAGCTTAGAAATCCTCTTGGCTGAAATAAGAGTAACCAACTAAACAGTTTTCCAGCTGCAATATTGTAAAACAGCAGGGGGCTCAAAATGAGCCGGAGTCAAATTTTCAAAGACAAAATTTAAGGTCCCAAAAGAGAGAAATAGGTTTTATTGATGACCATGATATAAAGGATGCCTTTAAGGAGCTGTTTAACCTCAACATTTGAGGTCAACTGTGGGTTCAAAGGGAGACAAGCAGAGATGCTGACAAGTGAGCTTTAACAAAAGAATATGCTAGCACAGCAAGGAGCAGTTCACACAAGAAAGAAAGAACCCAAACAGACCCTCATTGAGAAGGTGTCCCAGAGATGCTTGAGACACCAAACAAAACATCTCTTCCATTTAACCATATAGGATTTTTTAGTAGTGGGTTTCACTGCCTCCTGCAGAATCCTAAGCACGTCCTCAGAAAAGTAATGCCCAAAAGGGATCAAAACCCTATCACCCAATGTGTGAAATGAAGAGTTGACAAATGAGGAATGAGAGACCTCTTGCCTTGTGTGAGAAGACCCATCTGGTGAAGTAATGTATGATAATTGCCCTTGGCCAGGAGAAAGAGAAGGGGAACCAGTGCAGTCTGGGCCTAAAGGGAGTCACCAGCAAGATTCTGGGAGAGTCTTTCCTGATTTTATACAGTACCCTGGGAAGCATGGGGGGGGGGTTAAGCATATAGGGACATTCCCTTCCATGAAAAGAACATGGTGATCACTTTTCAAGTCAGAAGACTTGGGACTCTGGAACAGAACTGAGTAAGTTGCCTGTTCAGAGGGGAGACAAAAAGATCCACTTGAGGAATACATCACTGATGTACTGTTTCCAGAAACACAGCTCTAAGAAGCATCCATTTGTGAAGTTGTGTCCTGCACCTGCTAAGGTAATATGCCACCATGTTGTGATCTGAGGTGGGATGCAAACTGCCTGATGGGTTACCTGATGGCAGATAGCCAAGTCTCAATGCCTGAAGGGCTAGTCTTCAAAGGGGATATGACATTGTGCCCTGTTTGGTGATGTACTACATGACTGTGGTATTGTCTGCAAAGACCTTTCAAAAGGCTGGAAACCAAGAGAGAATGGAAGGCCTGAACAGAAAGAATGAGCACAGCATCTAAGTTGCCATAGACCCGGAACCTTCAGATTGTTGGAAGAGGCTACCTACTTTAAATCTGAAGAATCTGTGAACAATGCTTGAGTAGGGTAAGAGTCTGAAAAGGCAGGCCTAGATTGAGGAAGATTTGCAGAATTCACCAATGAAACACAAGTCTGAGATAAGGTAGTAAGGGAACCAGAAACTCTACAGAGGGTGGCAATGTTGGAACCAAACTGTTTTTGGGTACCAGTTAAGCTTCCACATATGATTATTGGCAAAGGGAAGCATTGACATGGTAGATACCATGAAGTCCAATTCCCTTGCAGGAATAAAAGAAAGGGGAAGTAGAGACTGGAAGTAGAGTGCCAGAGACAGAACACCAGGAGAGGTAAGAGAAGCCAACATTAGAATGGTTTGGATTCTGCAATGCATAAAAATATGGTCTTGAGAAGGAATCAGAATGAACTTCTTAAGATTGATGGTGAATCCAAGACTGTACACAAGCAGCATCATAAGGTGCAGATCCTGCAGAAACCTGGATTGAGAGGGAGTCTAAAGAAGTACATCATCCAGCTATTGGAATATCTGGACTCCCTGAAGCCTGCAAAAGACTGACATGGGCCATACATTTGTTGAATACTCCTGGAGCTGTAGAAAGACCAAAGGGCAAAGCAAAGATCTAAAAATGAGCAGAAGACACAGAAAAACATAAAAATCTCCTGAAGAGAGGGTGAAAGGGAATATGAAGATAGGTGTCCTTCAGGTCTAGGGAGACTAGAAAGGCCTGTAAGGCAGGAAATGAGTCTGGAGGGAAAGCATTTGGAAAGAAGGAATCTTTAGAAAGGTGTTGAGAAAGGAGAGGTCTAGGGCAGGTCTTGAATAAAACTCTTTCTCTTTGGGAATCTGGGATGGGTTGGACGGTGCACTAATTCAACAGATCTTGCAGAACCAGAGAAAAATCAGAAGCTGGTCTAGAGGAGATAGTGGAAGACCTGAGAAGGGATTTCCACACCATAAAATAACCATAACGGAAAGAACCCAAGAGTCTAAAGTAATCTGTTGCTAAATAGGGAAAGAAAAGGAAAGCCTGAGAGAGAGGGGAACCTAGCCAAAGGGGCAGCCAAGAGAGGGAAATCTAGCAGAGGGGAGAGGAGAAAATAGGTCAGACAAAGGCAGATTTGTCCTGAAAATGGTGCTTTTCTTGCTTTAGAAGTCTGGGTGGGTTTATTAGAGAACATGTGTGTAGAGGCTGACAAGGTTGCCTACAAACAATGGCAGACTTAATATGATAGTTTCTCTGAAATTAGGGGACTGGAGAAACAAAAATGTAAGATCCTGCATAACTTTACCTTCGTCTTGTAGAGTCTTACACAGGTCAGTAGTTGTCTTACCTAAGAGATTCTGGTTGTCCAAAGGAGCTTCTATGAGTTTGGCCTTAATATCATCAGGTAAGTCCTGGAGGCAAAACTAAGAGTACCACTTCATAGCTGAACCTGAAGCAGCAGCTCTAGAAAATGCATCAAACAAATTTGATAGTGATGGGCTACCTGTGAAGTAGAACTCAACAAGGACAAGGCAGCAGTCTTCTCCACCAAACTGAAAAAAAAACAGCCAGAACACCTCCACCAAATTGAGGAAAAACAGCCAGAACATACCTGTTCATTTGGGTTTAATAATTAATGGCCCTGAATGCCAGTGTAGAAGAATTATAAGCCTTTTTCTCCAGCCTCTCCCTCTCATGACTATTTTTATCAGAAGGAAGAAGTATGGAAGAGTCTAAAAGCTTGAATGGCATGTTAGCATAAACAGACAGCAGAGTCCAAAGGAGGATGCTTGTAAACGTACTTAAAGGCCTCAGGCTCCTTACAAAAATGACCAGGCTTCTTAGCAGCTTGTGGTTGGGAATTAGGAACCAAGGAAGCAGATGCAAATATATCCCACAAAGCATCCATATCAGGAACAACAGGAGGATTAGGAGATTACATTAGTAATAGCTCATAATACCTTTTTTTGAATGTCAGCGACAGTACAGTTTTGTACCTACCATAAATGTAGATGTTCGAGTGCTAATACAGCTGTGGTCATAACAGATGGGTTCTCCTGCCGTCAGGCGGGTCCTCAGTCGGCCGAATTCCAAAGTCTAGGTCCGGCGTCGGTTGTCGTCACTTCTTCCCTGACGTCAGTGCGACAGGGGTATAAAAGAACCAGCCGACGCCATTTTCTTCAGTTTTTCTTGCCCCAGATGTCAGGTGCCCCCAGAAGGAAGGCAATACATAAATTTATGTAATAATGCAGTGCAATATAATCAAAAAACAGTAGTTGCAAGCAAATACACCATAAATGAATACCCCAATAAAGTTGTATGAGGAGGGGTTAGCCAATAGGCCTGTCCCAAGAGGGGAAGGAGGGAGGGAAACCTGGACTGCAGCTGTATTAGCACTCGAACATCTACATTTATGGTAGGTACAAAACTGTACTATGTTCATCGTGCATACAGCTGCAGTCATAACAGATGGGTAGAATCCCAAAGCTAAAAAGGGGTGGTAGGCACTAGGTGGAACTAGGAGGAGCCAGGATGCCCTGCAAGACTGCAGTGGCAAAGCCTGCTCTAGTTTTGGAGTATAACGGTAGGTGGTAGTGCTTGGAGAAGGTATGCACAGAACTCCAAGTGGCTGCTTCCAAAATATCTTTGGTAGGAACTCCTCTGAGGAAAGCTGCAGAGGTAGCTGTGGCCCTTGTGGAGTGAGATCTGATGCCTGCAGGCACAGTTTTACCATGAAAAGAGTAACAAAAGCGTATGCAGTGGGATATCCATTTTGAGATTGTCTGTTTGGAAATTGGCTTCTCTTGAGCTCCTATAGCATAGGACACAAAGAGTTGTTCTGATCTTCTGAAAGGCTTTGTTCTGTCCAAATAATAACATAGCGGTCTGTGGATGTCCAAGGAATGTAGTAGTCTCTCCTCTTTGTTTTCAGGATTAGGGTAAAAGGTAGGTAAGTGAATAGCCTGATTCAAAGCTACCCTGGATACCACCTTTTGCATAAAGGACGGATTGGTTCGTAAGGAAACTCTGTCCTGATGGAAAATGATGAAAGGCTGCACAGACATGAGGGCTTGTAGTTCCGATACCCTGTGAGCTGAGGTGATAGCCAGAAGTAAGGCTGTTTTCCAGGACAAATATTGCAAATCTGTTGAGGCAGCTGGCTCAAAAGGAGGCAAGGTCAGCTTTTCTTGAATGAAATTGAGGTCCCAAGCAGGTATTGGTTGTTTCCTTGGGGGGTTTATATTCTTAGCCCCTCTGAGGAACTGTCTTAAGAGGGGATGAGAGAATATAGGAGGATCAGTGTTGTATTCTTCCGAAATGGCTGAGGCATGGATTTTGATGGAGGGGAATGAAAGTCCACTGCTTAGCAGCTCAGCAAGATACTGTAATATTTCAGGTAAAATCAGTATTCCAGGATTCTGGTTCTTTTTCTCATTCCAGGAACAAAATCACTTCCATTTTGTGGAGTAAGCTTTCCTAGTAGAAGGCCTTCTGGCCTCCAAAATGACATCCTGTACCTCCTTGGAGAGTAGGGTCTGTTGTGAAGTTGAGGAATCTTCCATGCAGCCAGATTGAGTGTTTTCAGCTGACTGTGAAGAGTTTTGAAGCTGTGCTGAGTCAGAAAAAGAGGCATAAGAGGTAGGGTCCATGGTGGGGAATGTGTCAGGCTCCTCAGGAGTGGGTACCAGTGCTGTCTTGGCCAGTCTGGAGCAATGAGAATCATCTTTGGTCTGTCTGCTTTGGTTTTTAATAGAACTTTGGGAAGCAGAGGAAGAGGTGGAAAGGCATAAACTGTCACTGTTGTCCAACTGAAAGAGAGAGCGTCCACTCTCCAGGCCTGTGGATGAAAAGTCCTTGAGCAGAATTTTGTCAATTGGTGATTTTTGTGGGAGGCAAAGAGATCTATGTCTGGCCTTCCCCATGCTTGAATTATTTCTGTAAAAACTTGAGGGTGCAACTTCCATTCGTGTGGGTCTGTCATATTTCTGCTTAGGTTGTCTGCCAGCGTGTTTTCCTTGCCTGGCAAGTACTGTGCTTGAAGTTAGATTTGTAATTCCAGAGCCATGTTCCAAAGTGACATGGCCATCCTGCATAGGGGGTATGAATGGGTTCCTCCCTGTTTGTTTATGTACTACATTACTGTGGTGTTGTCTGTCCTTATCAATAGTTGGCCTGGATGCAGAAGGTCTTTGAAAGCTATAATAGCATTTATTACTGCTAGCATTTCCTTTTGATTGATGTGTAGGTGCTTTTCTTTTTGGGACCATTTGCCCTGAATGCACTGATCTGTCATGTGCACCCCCCAGGCATAGTCCGAGGTGTCTGTTGTGATAACTTGATTTGCTTGAGGCTTGCAGAATGGGAGACCTGTGTTTCTTTGGCATGCTTGAGCCCACCACAGAAATTCCTTTTGAAGACATGGAATCAGTGGTATTATTGTTTCCAAACTGTGGCTGTGTTGAGACCATAGGTTTTTCAGGTACCATTGAAGTTTCCTCATATGCAGCTTTGCACATGGGATTAGTAGGATGCAAGATGCCATGAATCCCAGAGCCTGCAGGATTTTCCTTGCAGTCAGCCTGATGAAATTTGTTAGTTTTCTGAAGTACTGAGTTAGTTGCCCCTGTTTCTCTGGCGTGAGGTAGGCCATCTGGGTGTTTGTGTCCAAGTTGGCACCCAGGAAAATTATTTTTTGTGAGGGTATTAGCCTTGATTTCTTTTTGTTGACTGTGTACCCCAGAGAATTCAACAACAGTATTACAAAAGCCAGACGTTTCAGAAGTATGTGCTTGCTGTCCGCTTGGATCAGGCAGTCGTCCAAATATGGGTATATTTGTATCCCTTGAAGTCTGCAGTAGGCAATTACTGATGCCAGGCATTTCGTGAATACTCTGGGTGCAGTAGATAAGCCAAAGGGCAATGCAGAGAATTGATAATGGGTTGAACCTGCAAGAAATCTGAGGTATCTTCTGCAATTTT
Organism: Protopterus annectens; assembly: GCF_019279795.1. Taxonomy (NCBI): domain Eukaryota; kingdom Metazoa; phylum Chordata; order Ceratodontiformes; family Protopteridae; genus Protopterus; species Protopterus annectens. Next base: position 464,312,755 of record NC_056725.1, read on the forward strand.
GTCTGATTGGGACATGCAGGTATGCCTCCTTGAGGTCCAATGTTACCAGCCAAGACTCCTCCTTGCCCAGTGTGGGAAGAAGCTGCTGTAATGTGAGCATCTTGAATTTGGCACGAGTAAAAATGTGTTTAGGATGGATAGGTCCAAAATGGGTCTCCAATCCTTTCCCTTCCTTGGTACCAGGAATAGTCTGGAATAAAAACCTTGACCTTGTTCTTGAGTAGGTACCTCTTGAATAGCTTTCATGTCCATGAGATCTGAAATTTGTCTTTGTGCCTCTGCCCTTTGATTGTGTGGCAGGTTTGGCATGCCCCTCTTTTGTGGAAGGGTGTGAAAATGGAATCTGTAGCCTCTGTTTATAATGTCCAGGATCCATTTGTCTTTTGTGACAATATGCCAATTTTTCGAAAATAATGCCAGTTTTCCGCCTAAGGGTGCTGCCATTTCAGCCTTGCTTGGCATGCAAAGGGGAAAGTCATTGGGTTTGCTTTCTAAATGGCTGTGAACTATCCTCACCACCTCTTTGTGTAGGAGCTTGCCATTGTCTGCCTCTAAACGATCCTTGAGATTGCCCTCTGCCCCTCGGGCACCTGTATCTACCTCTTTGGGTCTGTCCGTGGCTGGAAAGGACCAATTTTTGGAAGGCCAATTTCTACTGAAATGTGGAGGTTGTACCTGTAGAAAATCTTTCACTGTTTGCATTGATTTAGCCTTTTCCTCCATTTTCTTTAATGCCTCCTCAGCTTTAACACCAAATAATACATCTTTTTGTAGAGGGGCATCTAGTAATTTAGCTTTGACATGATCTGGTAAGGTTTGCTCCTTGAGCCAGGCATGTCTACGTATGACTGATCCTGTAACAGCAGCTCTACATGAGGCCTCTAGAGCATCAAAACCACATTGCAAGGTATGTTTACCCACTTGTTCTGCACTATGCATCAAATCCTGCAACTCCTTCAAGTCTGGTTGTTCAGGTTGTGATATTTTGCTTCTCAACTGTGATGACAGAAACTGTTGGTACTTTAACATATGGAACTGGCAGTTTAATGCCCTCATGGTTAAGTTGGCCGAGGTGTACACCTTTTTTCCCCACCTTTCTAAAGCTCTGGAATCTCTCTCTGAAGGTAATGGATTTTTAGCAGTGGAGGCCTTAATTCCCTTGGGCCCTGTGAGATAGTTTCTGGGTCAGCCACATGGCTTTTGTATAAGAATTGGTGCGAGTCAGGAACCCGGTAGTACCTGTCAGGCTTGACTGGGGCTGGAGGTAGAGAGTCTGGGTTAAGGCAGGCCTCCGAATACACATCATCTAGTATGTCTAAGACAGGAGGTATAGCCAGAGGCCTGTGCTGAGGGAGCAAGAGAAAATCCCCAAGCCTTTTCTTGGAGTCTGAGTACTCTTGGCCTTCCCAGTGGAAGTGTTCCCTCAAGGTATGCAAGGTTACCCCAAAAGAGTAATCCTCAGGGGGGGGGAGGCAGAGGGAATGGACTCCTCTGCATCAGAATCTTCAAAAGGGGAGTATGAATGTTCCTGTTCATCAGAGTGCTCTGAAATAATGGAGGCCTGGTCCGAGGAGGGGGATTCTTCCTCCACTCTGGGCCTTTTGTCCGGGGGGGGGGTTGAGAACCCCCGATAAGAGTAATTAAATCCTCAGCCATTTTAAGCATCTGTTTTTTAGGCATGGGGCCTGGAGAAGTGCCCTGTGTAGCTTGTCTCTTAGAATGCATGGCTGCTTTAGACTTAGTGAAAGCCTTGATGGAAAAAGAAGAGGAAGGCCTGAAGACACCTTGAGAGGAGGCAGACCTGTCTACATTCTGAGTTTCACCGCCTAGAGTGGCTTTGGTATCTGTAGTCGGGGTGTGGGCTGAGGAGCCTGCGACCTCGAGCACAGTAGACACCGCCAATGAAGTGTCGTCGGTAGGCAGGGGCTGAGTAGGCGCCTCGCGGAGAACCGGACCACCTGTAGTCTGCTTTGGCGTGGTGTCGGTAGAGGCTGCGGACCTCATGTGTTGGTCCTTATCTTTGCATCTTTTAGTCAAAACTGGAGTCGGAATATCAGATGACATAATGTAGTTAAATTTTTTGCCAAAATAGTGCTGGGCGAACTCCGCCCGACGCTTAATGGTGCGTTTGTTGAATGTAGCACAAAAACGACAGACCAAGACGTCGTGGTCTGGGCCTAAGCAAGGAATGCAGAGGGAATGAAAATCCTTATGCGGTATTTGCTTCCCACATGAAATACAATTATTAACTTTGTCTGACATTGGTCTGAGGCAAGAAAAGTTTCCCCAACGGGGTACTTAGCTTTTAAGAAGACTTCGGTTGCAAAATTTTCGTAATTTCAGGAGTTGGCCGACCGGCACTCGCGAACTGCTTCTGCTTCGGGCACCGCGCGACAAGAAAGACTGGGGAAAATGGCATTGGCTGGTTCTTTTATACCCGTCGCACTGACGTCAGGGAAGAAGCGACGACAACAGACACCGGACTTAGACTTTGGAATTCGGCCGACCGAGGACCCGCCTGACGGCAGGAGAACCCATCTGTTATGACTGCAGCTGTATGCACGATGAACATCTGGGAGCAATCCCACTTAAAATGCTCCATCATGTGGACTACAGTGCCCCAAAGGGCAACTCCTCAAAGAGAGGATCATAACTCAAGGAATTCTCTATCTCTGACTCATAGTCTAAGGGTGAAGTAATTTGTGAGGTTTAGGCCAAGGATTCATCTTCTGAATCCACCTCCTCATCCACAGAATCAGATTCCTTATTCCTTCTGACTGCATTAGGAAATAAACAAGAACTAAGAACAAATAACCCCTGAAGGGGGTTCAAGGCCATCAGGGAATTGAACAAACCCTGGGTAAAGTCTTGTCATTCCCTCAGAGGATCCGTAGCAATTGGAGGTATGCATTTCATTTTTGGCTTCTTTTTTAATGGGACATCAGCTTTGACCAATCTAGGGGCCTCACAGCCATGCCTAGTCTCAATAAGAGTTCCAAGAACCTCTTCTCTAACAAGAATCTGGAGAACCACCTAAGCCCCTTGGAAATGATCACCTGTGGTTCCCAGAAAGTCTGTGGCAGATGTTTTGTTTGCACAGCTTCAGAGAACATAAGTAGCTGGTTCCATGCCCACCTCTGACAAAGTTGTGGCACAGGAAACCAGTGTTGGCTCCAGACAGTCTTTGGAGTCATCAGCCTTGAGAGACATGTCCGGTGGAGAGTGAGACAGCAGCAGATTTTTAGACAGACATTTCAGTCTTTTTAAGAGATGGCTGTACCTTGGGGTGGGTGGATTCAGCCATGGTACCCTGGGTCAAAAAATTTCAGAAGCCAGTTCTCAAGGTAAATGGACACAGAAGACAGCTATGAAGAGTTTTTGGAACAAAGAACTGACAAAATACACACCAACTGTGATTGTGTGAAGCACCTAAGCAGAATTTAGAAGTTATGTACCTACCATAACATTCCATGTTAGTTGTCTTCTTCTCGCCTTCTTTCTTGCTGGATGGGTTCGGAGCCGATCCTCGGCTCCGACTCGGCCACTCTAAAAGCTCGAGAGCTAGTTCCACCGGCTCGAGGCTCCCCTATATCCCACAATGCTAGGCGGTAACTCCTCAGATCTCATTTGAAAGCTAAGGCCAGCAATAAAATTCCATAAGGAACAAAGAAAGAAACTCTTCTAGGTCTGTCCTGGCTAGGGGGAAGGAGGGTGGGATGCAAGAAAGAAGGCAAGAAGAAGACAACTAACATGGAACGTTATGGTAGGTACATAACTTCAAATGTTAAGTTGTCAATCTCTCCTTCATTCTTGCTGGATGGGACCGCGTCCCTAGCACCTTGTCCCGGGTGGCCTATCGGAACAGACTCTTGAGTACAGTGGAACCAAAGTTGGCTCGGTCTCTAGAGGTCAAGTCCAACTTATAATGAGAAATGAAGGTATGGGGAGAAGCCCAAGTAGCTGCAGAACAAATCGAATCAATAGGCAGCCTATCTTGGAAATCTACAGAAGTGGCTAAAGCTCTAGTTGAATGAGCCCTGGATTTGGATGGCAACCGTTAATGTCTTATCTCATACACTAGGGTAATCAATGAAGTAAGCCATCTAGAGAGAGAGACTTTAGAGACTGGAAGGCCCATTCTACCTTCTGCATAAGAAACAAACAGATGGTCAGACTTCCTGAATTGTTTGGTCCTGTCTAAATAGTACCTAAGTTGGCGATGAATATCTAAACAGTGTAACTTTTGTTCTGACCTATTAGAATAATTTGGGAAGAAAACAGGAAGCTCAATGGTTTGGTTCAAATTTGCCAATGAAGCTACTTTGGGCAAAAAAGATGGGTTAGTACGCAAGGACACCCTGTCTTTATGAAATACTAGATAAGGGGGTCGACTACACAGAGCATGAAGTTCAGAGACTCTTCTAGCTGAGGTGATAGCTACTAAAAAGAGTGTCTTCCACGAAAGTAATTTTATAGAACATGAAGCCGCAGGTTCAAAGGGGGGGAAGAATTAAGGATGCCAGAACCAAATTGAGATCCCATTGAGGAGGAGGATCTCTGATGGGTGGTTTGAGTAGAAAGACTCCCTTTAAAAAGGCCTTGCAGAGTTTGTGAGACATAATAGAGGACTCTGAGACTCCAACATGAAAGTTCGAAATTGCAGCCAATTGAACTCTAATGGTAGACGGGGACGAACCTGTATGGAAAAGTTCGGCTAGAAAGTCTAGAACTGTTTGAATAGAAGCAGTGAAAGGATCTATATTCTTTGACTGCGCCCAATAGGAAAAACGTTTCCACTTGCTATGATAAATCTTCCGAGTGGAAGATTTATGAGAGGCAATCAAGATATCTCTAACTGAGTGAGATATCAAAGGAAGCCTGGCCAAGGTCGGAATTGGAGGAACCAAGCTGTGAGGTTCAGAGAGGGAAGGGAGTGGTGCAACTGACCCGACTGATGGGTCAAGAGGTCTGGAACTGGGTCCAGATGCCAAGGTTGTTCCAACAGATAATGGTGAAGAAATGGGAACCAAACCTGTCGAGGCCAGTAAGGAGCAATGAGGATCATGGAAGCTTTCTGAGCGATCGCTTTCTGTATTAATTGAGATATCAGTGGGAAGGGAGGAAAGGCATACAGAAGTCCCTGGGGCCAAACGTGTACTAAAGCGTCTCTGCTGGGGTGGCCTGGTTGGGGAAAGATGGTGAAAAAATCGTCACACTTGCTGTTTTGAGGAGTAGCGAAAAGGTTGCAGCAAGGCCTGCCCCACTTTCAAAAAACTTTCTCCAACACTGAATTGTTCAGAGACCACTCGTGAGGCATGAGAATAGCTCTGCTCAATTTGTCTGCAATCACATTGGACTTCCCGGGGATGTGCGTTGCTAACAGAAATTGCTGAGAAGAAATCGCCCATTGCCACAGTCTGAGTGCCTCTCGGCATAGGGGGCAAGACCTGGTTCCGCCTTGTTTGTTGATGTACCACACTACAGACATGTTGTCTGTTTGGATTGCTATAGTTCCCTTGGGAAGAGAGTCTTGTAGGGCTTGCAACGCTAGAAGCACTGCTCTCATCTCTAGGACGTTTATGTGCAAGTGGCACTCGAACGGTTGCCACATGCCCTGGACTGTCCTGCCCTGGAAATGCCCCCCCCCACCCGATCAAGGAGGCGTCCGTTGTCACTGTAGCAACCGGAGAGGGAGGGACGAAAGGTCTCCCTAGGAGGAGCTGAGGAGATGTGATCCACCAAGAGAGATGACTCTTGCATGATTGAGTTATCCGAATAGGATGGGACATTGGGAGGCTTTGGTAAGACCATTGTGTGAAGAGCATCCATTGTAAAATCCTCATATGGAAGCGAGCTAATGGTAGGAGAGGGATGGCTGCCGCCATAATCCCCAAGACTTTCAGGATCCGTCTGGCTTTGACCTTGTTGGTTTGCAAGATAAGAAAGACCTGTTTGTGTATGTCTGCTATCCTCTGCTCTGAGTCTGGCTGACATCTTGACTGTGTCTAGATTTGCGCCTATGAAAGTAATAACACGACAAGGCGACAAGACAGACTTTTCGTAGTTTATTGAAATGCCTAGCGCCTGACATGTGCGAAAGGTGTAGTCTCTGGCGAGGAGTAGAAGATGCTTGGTGGGGGCTGTAAGGAGCCAGTCGTCTAAATAAGGAAACACCTGGAATCCTTGTCGTCTCAGATGAGAGGCTACCACTGCCATGCATTTGGTAAACACTCGGGGGGCTGTAGTGAGACCAAAGGGCAGGGCTCTGAATTGAAAATGACTGGTTCCCAGCCTGAAGCGGAGAAACCTCCTGGAGCGTCGATTCATCTTGATGTGATAGTTCGCCTCCTGGAGATCTTTAGAGCACATCCAGCTGTCCCGCCCCAAAGGGAAGAATCGACTGCAGCGTGACCATCCGGAATTTTGTTTTCTTGATAAACTTGTTCAAGTTGCTGAGATCCAGAATGGGTCTCCAGTCCCCTGTTTTCTTTGGAACCAAAAGGAATTTGGAGTAGGTTCCGGATCCTACTTGGTCTGCTGGCACTGGTTGAATGGCTCTTTGTGAGCAGCTTTAAAATTTCTAATGCTGCTTGCTCCCTTTGACTGGGTGGAACGTCTGGAAGGGATTGTTTTGGACAGCTTCGGAATGAAAAGGAAAGGAATTCTGTAGCCTTCGGAAATGATAGACTGTACCCACTTGTCTTGAGTTAGGGATAGCCAGGCTTTTGGGTACACTGACAACCTTCCCCCGACTGCCTCCGAAGGTGGACAGTCGGGCAACACCTCAGGGATGCTGAAAGGGCTTGTCGGAAAAGGATTCTCGACTGCCCTGATTCTGCGGACCCCCTCTGCCTCTAGGACGGCATCTACCATTGTTGTTCCCCCCTCTGCCTCTAGAGGGGAATCGACTCTGTGCGTCAGGCAAGTCTCCTTGAGATTGTTTACGGAACCACATCTTTCCCCCCTTCTGACCTTTGGGGTAAGGTCTAGAAGGAGTAGAAAAACGGACTCCAACGGCAGAAAGAGTTTTGCCATCAGTCTTGCACCTAGTCAGGGTTTCCTTCACTTGAGGACCAAAGAGGGATGATCCATCAAAGGGGGAATTAGTGAAGGATGCCTTAAAAGGGTCCGCAAAGTTACAAAGCCGCATCCAGGCGTGCCTACGCAAGGCTACACCTGTACCTGCCGCTCTACTTGCTCCATCAGCCGCATATGAAAGGAGGCGCATGGAGGAGTTGGTTATAGAATTAAGGGTAGCCAGATGAGAGTTCATCCTATCCTGAAAACCCGCAGCTGTTGGGTCCTTCAACATTTCACTCGCTTCCTTGAGTAAGTCCCTCTGAAGTCGAGTAAAATGACACAGGTAATTCAGCGATCTCATAGTAAAGGTCGCTGACGAGAACATCTGCTTCCCATACCTGTCCATCGACCTAGACTCCTTGTTAGGAGGATGAACAGGCACCGAAGGATCAGCCAACTCCTCCTTGGTAGCCGCAGCCACCACCATAGCATCAACAGAGACGCCTTTGGTCAGAAATTCTTTATCCTTGGGGGCCGTGATTAATTTTGATGGTCTCCTGGGGGTGGGTTCCACTGAGTCAGGAGCCGCCCAAGCCTTCTTTGCCACCACTTGCATAAGGGGGTCAAAGGGAGGGGACACCCAGGAGGTGGAAGGGCGTGAGCCAAACGCCTCAAGGTACACTGATTCATCCTCTGAAGGGTTGAGGGCTGGCCAATTTCCCCTCTGTTTTAAGATTTCAAGGATGTCTGCAAAGGAGACATCTTCAGAGAGGGAACCTTCAGAATCCTCTAAATCAGTGTCAGAGGTGACAGACTCAGGGGAATCAATGTGCTTCCTCTTACACTGCCTCTTCCTAGGGGGCTCTCCTACAGGGTCAGGAGAGGCCTCGGAAGAGGAGGAGATCCCCACAGGGGAAACTTGAGGAGCTGGCTCTCTACGGTCGGGGATGAGAGAGTGAGTTGAAATCACCGGAGGCACCATAGGGGGAGGGGCAGAAAGAACCGACTGTAGAGTAGAATCTGGTTCTAACACGCTCCTCATGACCTCGAAGGCACCCCTGTCAGGCAGAGCCGGAGGTCTCCATTCCGAAAAACTGAAAACCTCCCCCAGCACCGACAGTGATGGCTCCGAGGCCGATGTCGGAGCCGAACTCAGCAGCACTGAAGCACCGAGAGGGAGAGCGGGGTCGGACAAGGGTCCGATGCCACTCGCCCCCTCGGAGCTGACGAGGGAAGTCCGGCACCAAGATTCTTCCAAAGAAGACATTGGAGCAGACAGAACCGAAGACAAAAGTATCGGTTCCGATGCCACCATAGTCTCGGGTCCGAGCCGCCCCGGTTCCGAACTCAAAAGAGTCAGAGGAGGAATAGTTTGAATGGTAGGAGTAGGTCTCGACTGTTGAGTCGGACTTTGAAGCATCTGGGCTAATGCCTCGGACTTAAGAAGTTGACTCACTACTCTCTGAAGGTCATGGTCCGATAACCTGGAAGACCTAAAAGAGTGAGATCTATGGCTCCGTTCAGATAGCAACGGTGATGCTGGAGCCGAATGAACGGAGCCAATAGATGGAGAGCGGGACCGCTTTCTAGATGTCGGTTCCGATAAAATAATCGGAGCCGACAGAGTAATGTTTTCCTCGGCTCCGGCCGGAGCCGAGGACACCGTAGGGGCTTGTATTCGAGTTTCATTGGCTCCGGCCGGAGCCGATGTTCGAATAGCTTTAGGGCCTCCAGAAGATGGCTCAGAGGCTGGAGCCGAAGGTCTAGAAGGCTTAGAGGGTTTCCCTGATGACAGAGTCGAGGAACCCTCAGGCTTAAGTAAGCCCCTTAGAATAAGTTTATTTTTTCGCTCCTGCAGGACTCTAGGGCTGAAGCCATGGCAAACAGCACATGAGTCCTGCAGGTGCAAAGGTCCCAGGCAGTACACACAAGAAGTGTGACCGTCTGTCAGAGACATCTTCTGACAGCACGAGTCACACTTCTTAAAGCCTGAGACCTTTGATTCCTTAGACATATCTAAGGGAAAGTGTAACACACAAGCACACACACCGATTACACTTAGGGGTAAATTAAAACTAATTTAAACAAATTATAGTAGTTAGAAATAAAAATCCCTATAAAACACAGTCACTCACTATAGGAAGGGAGGGACTGGGCCTAGGGCCCGAGGGAAAAATCTAAAGATTTTGTGGAAAAAGGGGAGTGGAAAGTCCACGGGAATGGGATAAACTAATGTAAAACTAACTATTTATAAGAAACAACTAACTTTAAAGGGGAAAAAAAAGGCTAAGAAACTAGTTCTTTACCAAAAAACTAACCTGAGCCGGTAGGAACACACCTCGATCGCTGTAGCGGCAAACGAGATCTGAGGAGTTACCGCCTAGCATTGTGGGATATAGGGGAGCCTCGAGCCGGTGGACCTAGCTCTCGAGCTTTTAGAGTGGCTGAGTCGGAGCCGAGGATCGGCTCCGAACCCATCCAGCAAGAATGAAGGTGAGATTGACAACTTAACATAAATAGTTTTCATGATGATCCTTATGAGAATCTGTCTCCCACACTGATATTTTTCCTTCCTGGATTAATACGAACCCTAAGAACACAAAGACAAGAATGTTATCTACAAATGGCTCAGCTGAAACCAGCTCAGAAAAAGGCATTCAGACCAATACTCAACTGAGGTATTCTGACTAGCGGCAAAGAACATCTGCATACTGAGTGTGCGTACATCACCTTTATGCCCTATGCCTGGACGGGGAGCATACATCTGACATATGATGCTGGGAGGATGTAAACGCTTTGGTATACTGGCTTTATGGTGGGCTATCCTGGGCAGGAGATTCCATATGTGATGAATACTGCAACAGTGATAAGGAAGGACATCATGCAAAACTCCACAAAAAAAAATGATCAGAAGTCAAGAATGAACTGAAAACTCTCTGGCTGTGAGGTAAAAGTCTTACCACTAAGCCACTATGATCCCTCTCAAACAGGGGAAAAGATGCAAGTTTGAGCCCTCAACAGCTGAAGACGAGCTTTAACACCTGCGGAAACCAGACTGATACTCCTGAAATGGACCTATTACTAGGAGGGCTGGGCCATGCCCTAGTCTCTGATCTTCAGTCCTTCCAAGTGTGTTCCCACACCTAGATAATTGATTTTTCTGCAGAAAAAATAAATAAATGGAAGACGCAACTGTCAGAGGTGCTCTTACAATCTATGAAACATGTCACAGCATGTGCTGGTACACCATCCACAGGAGCAGACAGCCTTGTTCATGGATTGGGGGTGTCTGGATTCCTCAGTTCAAACATCTGCCTGAGATATTCACAGTTGTACATTGTTAATTGCAAAGATCACTGCTGCAATACTATTCCTTATCCAGGGAAATGGTACCAAATCAATACTATGGATACCTCACAGGGAGAACGTTATCTCATGCCTAACAACATAGCAGAGGCTACAACCTGCCCTGCTTTTCAACTTTAGTGTTTAAAGAAGGTATCTGTGGGATTTCAAAGTTGTTGCCTCACAAATGCCTTGAGCAGAAGCATTCCTGAATAAGACTGCTGTTGTGGCTGTTGCTCTACTGCAGTGGGCTTTGCCTACAGTCTCCACTTTTCTTCTTTTTCTACCTGAATCATAACAGAAGGCAATACTATTTGCCAGACACTAAGGGGTTTATTTGTAAACTGACATGCCAAGTCTTAGCATGCAAGAGGAGGGCAAAAAACGGGCTGCCTTTTCTGTTTCTGGCACTGTAATATCTGGCCTATATGGAGATATCCAACAGGTGAAGCAAAATAATTTCACTCATTCTGAAGGCTAGAGTAAAACGAGGCAATTAGATTACTTAGTTGATGGCCACCTTAGGCAACATTCAGTATGAACTCTATTTAGAGAAACCATGCAAGTGTCATTGCACACAAGAGATTTTGACTTTGGTAGCCTTCTGGCAGCTATTACTGCCATTAACATCATTTTTCAAGACAGGAATTTGAATACCTAACATGGACCTGGATTAAAATGCAACAAAGTTTGCCTTTCAATAGTAAATTTCAAATTTTATGAAGGGGACACCGCCTTCTTGGTGGTATTAAAATGCAATACCTCTTCAAAAACTGCTTGACAAAGGGGTGGGAGACTGTAAATAAATTCAGTGGGAAACAAGATACAGTGTGCAAAAAGTACATTTTGACAGAAAGGGAAGACAGACCCCTGCCATCATTTCTGTTAAATACTGCAGAAGACATGGCACATGACATGCTGTTGGGGCAATTAATTATGGATTAGCATTACAAAGAAAATCCTTTTCATTTTCCCCATGAAGTTTTTCTAGTGCAGACTATTCAAGCTTCCTGCAGGATGCTAATGACTGCATCAGACAGCCTATCCTTGAAAGGTACCACAGACTATCTACACTATTCAAGTCTAGGTTTGCATATAATGTAAGTTATGTACTTACCGAAACACTAGAGGTGTAGGAGTGGCTTTAACCTCTAACATACAGGACTAATGCCACAGGATTCAGAACTACTTAGCAATCTAAACTTCCATAGGCTGCTCAGCACTTCTCCCATCTCATCACACTGCTGCCCTTCCCTAGACTGCAGATTAGCCATGCTAAAGTAAAAAAAGATATATGAGGCATGCTAGGGCAAGGTGAGTGCAGTTGCTACAGAGGACAAAGTCACTCCTGCAAATTTAGCATCATTGTAAGTGCACAACTTCTGCACCTAACAGAAATGGCATCCATCCTTTGTAACATAGACAGCAAAAGTCCCAAGGTATTACCATCTGGCGGACTAGTATAAGAACACAGCCTTGGATAATTGCAGTACCGAAGAAAAATGAATCTGGAGATAAGACTCACAGCACATACATTACCAAATCTTACACTCTTAGAGAAAGCTATCGAAGTACCTACAACAGTTCAGCAAAATGAGCTACAGCAACATTCAACAATGGCTAATGATGCTTGACATAGAAAAACTACATGCAAATAGTCACTTAGTAAAGAGTACATTCAGAGACCTTTTGTCCCAATGACTTGGGTGAAAAGGAAATGGTTACATGTCTTATGCACACTTGCTTTTGTCAGCAAAGTAACTTGGCTAACAATGCACATCCCATCCATGCAGTGCAGCAAGAACAGTCCATGTTACAGCTGGCAAGAAAGGAAATGGGCACTTGATGTGTTAATTTAAATTTGATTAAGCAGCAACTTTAGGCATGAAATAAAGACTAGTCTTATGAAAGACCAAGTGAGGAAGATCAAAAGAAACATGGAGCTCAGAAAATCTTCTGGTGAAGTAACAGCTATAAAGAAAACAGTTTTCCAGGTAAGGTATTTTAAATCCATAGTAGCAGAAGGTTCAAATGCATCGAGTCAATTTTTTTGAATATAAAGTACAAGTCCCAATCAATGCACTAGATCCTGCCAGTGGAATTGTCTGCTTTGTCACAGGCTTTTGTAAACCCTTAACTGATCAGAATTTCTGAAGGTTTTTGTTCTGTCAAGATAGTACTTGAGTTGTCAGCAGACATTCAAAGAAAGAATAATTTCTCCCTTGTTTTTATGTTACAGAATGAAAACAAGATGGACAGCTTGGCTCAAAGTAGGCATACTTTAATGATTACTTTTCAAAGAAACCTCATTCCTTAGGTAAATGACAAAGTTGACCCACCATAAGTTTGCAGCTCAGATATTCTTCTTGCATAAGTCAGAGCAATAAGCAATACTGTCTTCATTATTAAAGACCTTCAAATTAGCTGGATGAGCCAGCTTAAATAGAGCAAGTGTTAATTTGTCCAAAACAAAGTTAAGATGTTAACACTTGCTGAAATGGATAAAATATAAACACTGATAAAGGAATAAAGCCAGAGAAAGATAATGCACACAAAAGTTGAAGAAACAGAAATGCTAGCCTTAAAAAAAAAAAAAAAAAAAAAAAGGTCTTGGTCCTTAAGAGAGGCACCCTGACGTTTGTGTATCTTGAGCATTCTTGCGTAAACGACCTTGCACTTCTATTTCGAGGCTGGCACAGGTCCAAATAAAGTCAGATACATCTGTTGTTACAAACTCAAGAGAAGGAGGAAGGAATAATGGGAGGCATGGATCGGGTTAAAAAAAGAAGTTATGTACCTACCATAACATTCCATGTTAGTTGTCTTCTTCTCGCCTTCTTTCTTGCTGGTTGGGTTCAGAGCCGATCCTCGGCTCTGCCTTGGCCATCTTCAAAAGCTCGAGAGCTGCTTACTGGCTCGAGGCCCTCCCTATATCCCATGATGCCTGGCGCTAGATACCCAGATCTCGTTTGGTAAGTCTAACTGCAGACATAATAATAAAGGAATCCTATCCTAGAATGCATAAATCCTACTGGAGAGACTACTAGTCAAAAAGGAATAGCCAGAGAAGACCCAGCCAGTGAAAAATCAAGAAGAACTCTTCTCGGTCCACTAGGATAGGGGGATGGAGGGGGGACGCAAGAAAGAAGGTGAGAAGACAACTAACATGGAACATTATGGCATGTACATAACTTCTTTATGTTAAGTTGTCTATCTCGCCTTCTATTCTTGCTGGTTGGGACAGCGTCCCTAGCACCTAAAAACCTGGGTGGCTCATCGGAAAAGACTCTTCAGAACAGTGGAACCAAAGTCAGCTCTGCTCCTGGAAACCAAATCCAACTTGTAATGCGAAATGAAAATATGTGGGTTGGCCCATGTAGCCGCAGCACAAATAGATTCCATGGGCAACCTAGCCTGAAAGGCCACCGAAGTAGCTAAAGGTCTGGTGGAGTGACCTTTTGGTTTAACTGGCAATTCTTTATTCCTCAGTTAATATATGAATGTGGTGATAGAAGTCAACCACCTGGATAAGGTTACTTTGGAGACCGGAAGACCTTGTTTACCTACTGCATAAGACAGGAAAAGTTGATCTGATTTTCTAATGTCCTTGGTTCTGTGCAAATAAAAGCGTAGCTGCCTGTGAACATCTAACTGATGCAACTTATATTCCGCCCTGTTGGAGTGGTTAGGGAAAAACAAACGAAAGTCTATGGACTGATTCAAGTTACTCTCTGAAGAGACCTTAGGAAGGCCGGATTAGTCCTAAGAGCAACCCTGTCATTGTCGAACACGAGGTATGGGGGACGGACAGAAAGAGCCTGCAGTTCCAAAACTCTTCTGGTTGAAGTAATAGCTACCAGGAAGAGGGTTTTCCAAAATAAGAACTTCAGCGAATAAGAAGCTGCAGGTTCGAAAGGGGGCAAAATTAGCAAAGTTAAAATCAAATTTAAATCCCACGGTAGTGGAAGATATCTCACTGGGGGCCTGAGCAGAGTGGTTCCTTTGAGAAAGGCTTTACACAGCTTATGGGACATGATATTGTTATCAGACAGGCCAATGTGAAAATTTGAAATTGCTGCTAACTGGACTCTAATTGTAGATGAAGCAGAACCAGCATGGAAGAGTTCTGCTAGAAATTCCAAAATGGAGTGCACTGGGGCTGAAAAGGGGTCTATGCTTTTTGCCTCTGCCCAGGAAGAAAAACGTTTCCACTTACTAGCGGGTCGTAGACTTGTGTGATGACAAAAGGATTTCTCTCTCAGATGGGGAAATATTTGGGAGCCTGGCTAGGGTTGGAAGTGGAACAACCACGCTGTGAGCTGGAGTGTGTGCAGGGATTGGTGCAGCCTGCCCGATTGATGAATCAGGAGGTCTGGAACTAGGTCCAGAGTCCAAGGCTGTTTGAGAAGATAGGAGTGCAGGAACGGAAACCAAATTTGTCGAGGCCAGTAAGGAGCAATGAGGATCATTTTGCAACCCGAAATGGCAGCCTTCTGAATCAACTTCGGTATGAGGGGGAAAGGAGGAAATGCATAAAGAAGTCCCTGGAGCCAATTGTGGACTACAGCATCTCTGGGGGGATGCCCGGGGAGTGGAAGGAGGGAGAAGAAATTGCTGCACTTGTTAAGGGGAGTTGCAAAAAGTTTGCAGCAAGGTTGGCCCCATCTGTGGAAGATTTGGTCCACAACCACCTGGTTCAGAGACCACTCATGAGGCATAAGAATTGCTCTCCTCAGTCTGTCTGCTATAACATTGGACTTCCCAGGGATGTGCGTTGCAATCAGAAACCGCTGGGAAGAGATCGCCCACTGCCAGAGTCTGAATGCTTCTCGACATTGGGGATAGGACCTGGTTCCGCCCTGCTTGTTGATGTACCACACTACGGACATATTGTCCGTTTTAACTGCAATGGTCCCGTAGGAAGAGAGTCCTGAAGAGCCTGCAACGCTAAGAGCACGGCCCTAATCTCCAAGACATTTATGTGCAGATGATACTCGTGAGGTTGCCAGGTGCTTTGGACTGTTCTGCCCTGATAATGCCCCCCCACCCGATCAGGGAGGCGTCCGTGGTCACTGTAGCCACTGGAGGGGGAAGAACAAATGGTCAGCCGTGGAGCACTGATGTGGAGACCATCCACTATGCAAGGTATTTCTTGCATGCCTGAGTGATCATAATCGTGTAAGACATGGGAAGTTGCTGGAAGGACCATTGGGTGACAAGAAGCCACTGGAAAATCCTCATGTGAAAACAAGCTAGGGGAACAAGTACGATAGCTGCTACCATGAGACCTAGCATTTGAAGGACAAACCTGGCTTGAATCCTTTTGCATGCTAATAAAACCTTGACTTGCTGACGAATCACTGAAACCCTGTCTGGTGGGAGGCTCGCTAACATGTCTTTGGTATTTAAATTTGCACCTATAAAGGTGATAGATTGACAGGGCAACAATGCAGACTTTTCGAAATTTATTGTGATACCTAGCCTGGAGCAAGTGTCGATGGTGCAGTGTCTGGCTCGCAGAAGGTGATGTCTGGTGGCAGCAGTGAGGAGCCAGTCATCGAGATATGGAATCACCTGGAATTGGAATCCTTGCCGTCTCAGATGAGCGGTAACTACTGCCATACATTTGGTAAACACCCTGGGGGCTGTGGTGAGACCAAAGGGCAGAGCTCTGAATTGATAATGGCTGGCTCCCAGCCAGAAGCGGAGGAATCTTTGGAAGCATCTGTCCATTTATATGTGGTAGTACGCATCCTGAAGCTATATGGAGCACATCCAATTGTCCTGACCCAGAAAGGGTAAAATGGACTGAAGCGTGACCATCCGGAATTTTGTTCTTTGTACAGACTTGTTTAGTCTGCTGAGATCCAAAATGGGTCTCCAGTTCCATCTTTTTTGGTACCAAAAAGAACCTTGAGTAAATTCCGGATCCTTGTTGGTCTGCTGGGACTTGCTGGATGGCCCTTTTTCTTAGCAGTTTTGAGACTTCTTGCACTGCTTGGTCCCTTAGATTGGGTGGAACATCTGGAAGGGACTTGTATGATTTTAAGGGGGTGCGAACGAAGGGGATTCTGTAGCCTCCAGGTATGACGAACTGTACCCATTTGTCTTGTGTTATGACTCGCCAGGCTCCTGGGTACAGTGATAGTCTTCCCCCGATTGCCTCCAGAGGTGAGCAGCCGGGTAACCCTTCAGGGATGCTGGAAGGGCTTGTCAGAGAAGGATTCTCTGCTGCCCTGGTTCTGCAGACCCCCTCTGCCACGAGGGTGGCATCTGTTATTGTTCCCTCCTCTGCATCGGGAGGGAAACTCACCACGTGTGTCTGGCAAGGCTCCTTGGTATTTCCGGAACCACATCTTCCCACTCTCCTGACCCTTAGGATATGGTCTGGAGGGAGTGGAAAAACGGACTCCTACAGCAGAGAGAGTCTTGCCTTCCTGCTCACACCTGGTAAGGGTATCTTTCACCTGTGATCCAAAAAGAGAGAAACCATCAAGGGGGTGTTGGTGAAAGATGCTCTGAAAGGTTACGCAAAGTTACATAGCCACATCCAGCGTGCCTCCTTAGGGCCGCGCCTGTGCCTGCGGCTCTACTCGCACCATCGGCTGCATACGAAATGATCCGCATGGAGGAGTTTCCCACTGAATTAAGAGTCGCAAGCTGGGAGGCTGCCTTAGCCTGGGCCCCCTCAGCTGATGGATCTTGGAGGGTATCTCCAAGCTCTTTCAGGAGATCCCCCTGAAGACAGCTAAAGTGGCACAGGTAATTCAGGGACCGCATGGAAAAGGTCGCTGAAGAGAACATCCGCTTCCCATATCTGTCCATCGTCCTGGACTCCTTATTAGGAGGATGGACAGATGAAGTTTCAGCCAACTCCTTCTTTGTGGCTGCTGCTACCACCATAGCATCAACGGGGACACCCTTGGCCAAGAACTGTTTGTCCTGCGGGGCAGTAATGAATTTTGCAGGTCTTCTAGGGGTCGGTTCCACTGTGTCTGGAGCAGTCCACGCCTTTCGAGCCACCACAGACATCAGCGGGTCGAAAGGCGGAGACACCCAGGAGGTGGAAGGTCGGGATCCAAACGCATCCAGGAATACAGACTCATCCTCGGAAGGGCTTAGGGTAGTCCAGTTTCCCCTCTGCCTAAGTATCTCAAGGATGTCTGAGAAGGAGACATCTTCAGAGGGGATCTTGGGGACCCTTCCGACTCCTCTAAGTCGGTATCCGATGTAACAGACTCGGGGGAGTCAATATGCTTCCTCTTGCATTTTCTCTTGCAAGGTGGCTCCCCTGAAAGATCAGGGGAGGCCTCGGAAGAGGAGGATACACCAAAGGGGGTGTCCTGGAGCACTGGATCTCCACGCTTAGGGTCTGGAAGAGGGGCAGAGGCTGACGCAGGCACCCTAGGGGGAGGAGCCGATGGGGTCGATCATTGGACTGACTCAGGGGCCAGCACACTCATCACCTCAAAGGCGCCCCTGTCTGGATGCAGAGAAGGCTCAGATGAAACCAAAAGCCCTCCCCGCACCGAGGGATACAGCTCCGAGGCAGATGTGGGAGCCGAGCTCACCTGCGCCAAAGCACCGAGAGGGAGAGCGGGGTCGGACAAGGGTCCGATGCTACTCGCTCCCTCGGAGCCAAAAAGGGAGTCTTGGCGCCCAGATCCCTCCAGGGAAGGTACCATGGAAGGGATCGGAGCCGACGAAGGAACCAAAAGGGAGGGTATCAGCGCCGACAGTTCCACGACTCGAACCCCAACGAACTCCGGCTCTGAGGTCAAAGGAAGAGTCGGAGGAGGAATATCAATAGCTGTGGACGGACCAGACTCCTGATGAGGAGGGCTGTACAACATTTTGGCAAGGGCCTGCGACTTCAAGAGCCTACTGACCACTCTTTCCAAATCATGGTCCGAAAGTCTAGAGGACTGAGAAGAGTGGGATGATTGGTGACTACGCTCCGATTGGAGCAAAGGCGACTTTGGAGCCGAACTTATCGACTCCAAAGAAGGAGACCTGGATCTCTCTCAAATCTCAACCGGCTCCGAAAACTGTGTCGGAGCCGACTGGGAGGGAGGAACATCGGTTCCAGCTGGAGCCGAAATGGATTGTGTGGCTTCACCCAACGACAGCTCCGAACTGGGAGCCGACAGTTTGGGTGGCCTGGAAGATTTCACCAGCTGAGACTTCGACGGTGAATCTTGGGGTTTAAGCAGACCCCTCAGAATCAATTTATTTTTGCGCTCCTGCAGGACTCTTGGACTGAAGGCATGACAGATGGAGCAAGAGTCCTGCAGGTGTACAGTGCTCAGACAATAAACATAAGAAGTGTGACCATCTGTCAGAGATATCTTCTGACAGCATGAGTCACACTTCTTGAATCCGGACGGTTTTGGATCCTTGGACATTCTTGGAAGAAAACCAAGGACAAGTTTCCACACAAAAAGTTAAGGTAACAGATAAAAAATATTAATACCCTACAGTTACCACAACCCACTACAAATACTACTACCACAAAGAAAAACAAACTTATCACTAACACTACAGGTTATAGAGAAAGTTTTTTTTTTTTTTTTTAAAGGAGATAGAAAAGAAAGGTTAACCTCTAACTCAAACGGAAAGAACCTTTCTGTGGAAAAGGGAGAGAAGGGGGGAGGGGAACTCTCTAATTTAAACGAGTTTCTTAGGAAGGGAAAGCTATTTAGAGGAAAAAAAATAACTACAATGAATAAAGTCTAACTAACGACTAATTCTACTACAATACAGTAATTTTTACAGGAAAATAGTAAATAACAGTAATAATAAAGAAGCTTATACGACCTGAGCCAGTAGAACAACCTTGCAGCAGAAGCGGCAAACAAGATCTGGGTATCTAGCACCAAACATCATGGGATATAGGGGGGGCCTCGAGCCAGTAAGCAGCTCTCGAGCTTTTGAAGATGGCCGAGGATCGGCTCCGAACTCAACCAGCAAGAAAGAAGGCGAGAAGAAGACAACTAACATGGAACGTTATGGTAGGTACATAACTTCTTTTTTTAACCCAATCCATGCCTCCCATTATTCCTTCCTCCTTCTCTTGAGTTTGTAACAGATGTATCTGACTTTATTTGGACCTGTGCCAGCCTCGGAAGAGAAGTGCAAGGTCTTTCTAAGCAAGAATGCTCAAGATACACAAACGTCGAGGTGCCTCTCTAAGGACCAAGACCTTTTTTACAAACTCAAGAGAAGGAGGAAGGAATAATGGGAGGCATGGATCGGGTTAAAATTGATTTTTCCACCATGTCAGTTTTATTTTTACAAATCCAAAAAAAAAAAAAATGGAATGTGAATGGTAAGGGGATGATAATGTTGGGACCAAACAGATTTTAAGTACCACTGACTCGCACATGGAGCTTGGCTCCAGGAATCATGAGTATTGTAGATGCTAAGAATCTTGAAATCCTGAGATATTACCTTGCTGAAGCTGCCAACTTAGTAGAAAATCTCAGTAATAGCTCTACTTTTTTTTCTGTGGGAGTAAAGCTTTTTTTTTTCCAGAAGATACCCCAATATATGATTCGGTGGACTAGAATTAAACAAAAATTGTTAACATTCTCCTGGAAACCTAGTTTGACAAGATCTCTTACCCACTGAAAAATGTGATACACTGGGAAAAAGACTAAGCAAAGAAAAGCTAGCTAAGTAAAGAAATATGTGAATAAATATGTGAATATCTTGCAGTCTGCAATAGCCTATAACTGGAGCTAAACATTTTTAAACACTTCTTGGGCTGTGGATAACCCAAATGGAATGCAGAGAAAGTACAGTTTTGTACCTACCATAAATGTAGATGTTCGAGTGCTAATACAGCTGCAGTCATAAAAGATGGGTTCTCATGCCGTCAGGCGGGTCCTCGGTCGGCCGAATTCCAAAGTCTAGGTCCGGCGTCGGTTGTCGTCACTTCTTCCCTGACGTCAGTGCGACAGGGGTATAAATGAACCAGCCAACGCCATTTTCTTCAGTTTTTCTTGCCCCAGATGTCAGGTGCCCCCAGAGAAAGGCAATACATAAATTTGTGTAATAATGCAGTGCAATATAATCAAAATACAGTAGTTGCAAGCAAATACATCATAAATGAATACCCCAATCAGGTTGTATGAGGATGTGTTAGCCTATAGGCCTGTCCCAAGAGGGGAAGGAGGGAGGGAAACCTGGACTGCAGCTGTATTAGCACTCGAACATCTACATTTATGGTAGGTACAAAACTGTACTATGTTCATCGTGCATACAGCTGCAGTCATAGCAGATGGGTAGAATCCCAAAGCTAAGAAAGGGGTGGTAGGCACTAGGTGGAACTAGGGGGAGCCAAAATGCCCTGCAAGACTGCAGTGGCAAAGCCTGCTCTAGATTTGGAGCATAATGATAGGTTGTAGTGCTTGGAGAAGGTATGCACAGAACTCCAAGTGGCTGCTTCCAAAATATCCTTGGTAGGAACTCCTCTGAGGAAGGCTGCAGAGGTGGCTGTGGCCCTGGTGGAATGAGTTCTAATGCCTGTAGGTACAGTTTTGCCATGAAAGGAATAGCAAAAGCGTATGCAGTGGGCTATCCATTTTGAGATTGTCTGTTTGGAAATTGGCTTTCCTTGAGCTCCTACCGCATAGGCCACAAAGAGCTGTTCTGATTTTCTGAAAGGTTTTGTTCTGTCCAAATAATAACGCAGTTGTCTGTGGATGTCCAAGGAATGTAGTAATCTCTCCCCTTTGTTTTGAGGATTAGGGTAAAAAGTAGGTAAATGTATGGCCTGATTTAAAGCTACCCTGGATACCACTTTAGGCATAAATGACGGGTTGGTTCGTAAGGAAACTCTGTCCTGATGGAAGATGATAAAAAGGCTGGACAGCCATGAGAGCCTGTAGTTCTGAAACTCTACGAGCTGAGGTGATAGCCAGAAGGAAAGCTGTTTTCCAGGACAAATATTGCAAATCTGATGAGGCAGCTGGCTCAAAGGGAGGC
The DNA here is from genome assembly GCF_019279795.1 of Protopterus annectens. Taxonomy (NCBI): domain Eukaryota; kingdom Metazoa; phylum Chordata; order Ceratodontiformes; family Protopteridae; genus Protopterus; species Protopterus annectens. The sequence continues at coordinate 464,334,109 of NC_056725.1, forward strand.
AAGGTCAGTTTTTCCAGAATGAAATTAAGATTCCCAAGCAGGTATTGGTTGTTTCCTTGGAGGTCTTAAATTTTTAGCCCCTCTAAGGAACTGTCTTAAGAGAGGGTGAGAGAATAAAGGTGGATCAGTGTTGTATTCTGCAGAAATGGCTGAGGGATGGATTTTGATGGAGGAGAAATAAAGTCCACTGCTTAGCAGTTCAGCCAAATATTGTAGTATTTGAGGTAAATTCAGTTTTCCAGGATCCTGGCCCTTTTTCTCATTCCAGACACAAAAACGTTTCCATTTTGCAGAGTAAGCTTTTCTAGTTGATGGCCTCCTGGCCTCCAAAATGACATCCTGCACCTCCTTGGAGAGTAGGGCCTGTTGTGATGCTAAGGAATCTTTCATGCGGCTAGATTGAGTGTTTTTAGCTGGCTGTGAAGAGTTTTGAAGCTGTGCTGAGTCAGAAGAAGAGGTATTAGAGGCAGGGTCCATGGTGGGGAATGCGTCATGCTCCTCAGGAGTGGGTACCAGTGTTGCCTTGGCCAGTCCGGAGCAATGAGAATCATCTTTGGTCTGTCTGCTCTGGTCTTCAATAGAACTTTGGGCAGCAGAGGAAGAGGTGGGAAGGCATAAACTGCCATTGATGTCCAACTGAAAGAGAGAGCGTCCACTCTCCAGGCCTTTGGATGGAAGATCCTTGAGCAGAATTTTGTCAATTGATGATTTTTGTGGGAGGCACAGAGATCTATGTCTGGCCTTCCCCATTCTTGGATTATTTCTGCAAAAACTTTTGGATGCAATTTCCATTCATGTGGATCTGTCATATTCCTGCTTAGGTTGTCTGCCAGCGTGTTTTCCTTGCCTGGCAAATACTGTGCTTGTAGTTCCATTTGTAAGTCCATGGCCATGTTCCAAAGTGACATGGCCAGTCTACATAGGGGGTAAGAATGTGTTCCTCCCTGTTTGTTTATGTACCACATAACTGTGGTGTTGTCCGTTCTTATCAATAGTTGACCTGGTTGTAGAAGGTCCTTGAAAGCTATAATAGCATTTATTACTGCTAGCATTTCTTTTTGATTGATGTGAAGGTGCTTTTCTTTTTGCGACCATTTGCCCTGAATGCACCGATCTGTCATCTGCGCCCCCCCAGGCGTAGTCCGAGACATCTGTTGTGATGATTTGATTTGCTTGAGGCTTGCTGAATGGAAGACCTGTGTTTGTTTGACATGCTTGAGCCCACCACAGAAATTCCTTTTGCAGACATGGAATTAGTGGTATTATTGTTTCCAAACTGTGGCTGTGTTGAGACCATATGTTTTTCAGGTACCATTGTAGTTTCCTCATATGCAGCTTTTCACATGGGATTAGTAAGATGCAAGATGCCATGAATCCCAGAGCCTGCAGGACTTTCCTTGCAATCAGCCTGGTGCAATTTGCTAGTGTTCTGAAGTATTGAATTAGTTGCCCCTGCTTCTCTGGCATGAGGTAGGCCATCTGGGTGTTTGTGTCCAAATTGGCACCCAGGAAAATTATCTTCCGAGAGGGTATTAGCCTTGATTTCTTTTTGTTGACTGTGTATCCCAGAGAGTTCAACATTATTACGCAAGCCAGATGTTTCAGAAGAATGTGCTTGCTGTCCGCTTGAATCAGGCAGTCGTCCAAATAGGGGTATATTTGTATCCCTTGAAGTCTGCAGTAGGCAATTACTGATGCCAGGCATTTCGTGAATACTCTGGGCGCAGTAGATAAGCCAAAGGGCAATGCAGAGAATTGATAATGGGTTGAACCTGCAAGAAATCTGAGGTACCTTCTGCAATTTTGTCTGATTGGGACATGCAGGTATGCCTCCTTGAGGTCCAATGTTACCAGCCAAGACTCCTTGCCCAGCATGGGAAGAAGTTGCTGTAGAGTGAGCATCTTGAATTTTGGTACTAGTAGAAATGTGTTTAGGATGGACAGGTCCAAAATAGGTCTCCAATCTTTTCCCTTCCTTGGCACCAGAAATAGCCTGGAATAAAAACCTTGACCTTGTTCGTGAGTAGGTACCTCTTGAATAGCTTTCATGTTTATGACATCTGTAATTTGCCTTTGTGCCTCTGCCCTTTGATTGTGTGGCAGGTTTGGCTTGGAAGGGTGTGAAAATGGAATTTGTAGTCTCTGTTTATAATGTCCAGGATCCATTTGTCCTTTGTGACAATATGCCAATTTTTTGAAAATAATGCCAGCTTTCCTCCTAAGGGGGCTGCCATTTGAGACTTGGTTGGCATGCAAAGGGGAAAGTCATTGGGTTTGCTTTCTGAAAGATTGCGAGTTATCCTCACCACCTCTTTGTGTAGGAGCTTGCCATTGTCTGCCTCTAAACGATCCATGGGCTTGTCCTCTGCCCCTCGGGCGCCTGTATCTGCCTCTTTGGGGTCTGTCCGTGGCAGGAAAGGACCAGTTTTTGGAAGGCCAATTTCTACTAAAGCGTGGGGTTGTACCTGTAGAAATTCTTTCACAGTTTGCATTGATTTAGCCTTTTCCTCCATTTTCCTTAACACCTCCTCAGCATTAGCACCAAATAGTACATCCTTTTGAAGAGGGGCGTCTAGTAATTTAGCTTTGACATGATCAGGCAAGGCTTGTTCCTTGAGCCAGGCATGCCTACGTATGACTGATCCTGTAACAGCAGCTCTACATGAGGCCTCTAGAGCATCAAAACCACATTTGTAAGGTATGCTTACCCACTTGTTCTGCACTATGCATCAAATCCCCAACTCCTTCAAGTCTGGTTGTTCAGGTTGTGACATTTTACTTTTCAATTGTGATAATAAAAACTGTTGGTATTTTAGCATATGAAACTGACAGTTTAAGGCCCTCATGGATAAGGTAGCCGAGGTATATACCTTTTTTCCCCACCTTTCTAAGGATCTGGAGTCTCTCTCGGAAGGTAATGGATTTTTAGCAATGGAAACCTTAACTCCCTTGGGGCCCTTGTGAGATGGTTTCTGGGTCAGCAGCATGGCTTTTGTATAGAAATTTTTGAGAGTCAGGAACCCTGTAGTACCCGTCAGGCTTAACTGGAGCCGGAGGTAGGGAGTCCAGGTTAAGGCAAGCCTCCGAGTAAACATTATCTAGGATGTCCAAGACAGGAGGTATAGCCAGACACCTGTGCTGAGGTAGCAAGAGAAATTCCCTGAGCCTTTTCTTGGAATCTGAATAATCTTGGCCTTCCCAGTGGAAGTGTTCTCTTAAGGTATGCAAAGTTTCCCCAAATGAGTAATCCTCTGGGGGGGAGACAGAAGGAATGAACTCCTCCGCATCAGAGTCTTCAAAAGGGGAGTAAGAATGTTCCTGATCATCAGAGTGCTCTGAAATAATGGAGCCCTGATCAGAGGAGGGGGAATCTTCCTCCACTCTGGGCCTTTTGTCCGGTGGGGGCTGAGAACCTCTGATAAGAGTAATTAAGTCCTCAGCCACTTTAAGCATCTGTTTCTTAGGCATGGGGCCTGGAGACGGGCCCTGTGTAGCTGGTCTCTTAGAGTGCATGGTGGCTTTAGACTTTGTGAAAGCCTTGATGGAGAAAGAAGAGGAAGGTCTGAAGACACCTTGAGTGGAAGTGGACCTGTCCACATTCTGAGTTTCAACGCCAAGAGTGGCTTCGGTATCTGTAGTCGGGGTGTGGGCCGAGGAGCCTGCGACCTCGGGCACAGGAGACACCGTCAAAGAAGTGTCGGTAGTCAGGGGCTGCGTAGGCGCCTTGCTGAGAACCAGACCACATGTAGTCGGCATTGGTGTGGTGTCGGTAGAGGCCGCGGACCTCGTGTGTCGGTCCTTGTCTTTGCGTTTTTTAGACAAAACCGGAGTCGGAGTATCCGACGACATAGTATAGTTAAATGCTTTCCCAAAATAATGCTGGGCGAACTCCGCCCGACGCTTAATAGTGCGTTTGTTGAATGTAGCACAAAAACGACAGACCGAGACGTCGTGGTCTGGGCCTAAACAAGGTATACAGAGGGAATGGAAATCCTTATGCGGTATTTGCTTCCCACAAGAAATACAATTATTAACTTTGTCTGACATCGGTCTGAGGCAAGAAAAGTTTCCCCAATGGGGTACTTAGCTTTTAAGAAGACTTCATTTTCCAAATTTTCGTAATCTCAGGAGCTGGCCGACCGGCACTTGCGAACTGCTTCTGCTTCGGGAACCGTGCAGCAAGAAAGACTGAAGAAAATGGCGTCGGCTGGTTAATTTATACCCCTGTCGCACTGACGTCAGGGAAGAAGCAACGACAACCGACGCCGGACCTAGACTTTGGAATTCGGCCGACCGAGGACCCACCTGATGGCAGGAGAACCCATCTGTTATGACTGCAGCTGTATGCACGATGAACATCTGGAAGTGTAATTCAGACACAGAAAATCTTAAACAGAGGTATGAAAATCTATGGCTACTAGAAAACAAGTATCCTTTACCTCTAGAGTTACAAAAGATCTAGAGCTAGTCTCCATGAGGCTTCTTTCTTTGGTACCAGAAACATTCTTGAATAAAACCCTTTTTCTGCAGGAGGAGGAGGAACAAGTACCATCACCCCTTGGGTCTGCAGAAGCTGACTGACAGGAGAAGTCTGAGCCTTATTGTCACTTTTTTAAATGTCTGCATGCCTCAAATATGCGAGACTGCTTATTTTGCTGTTTATAAAGAAAAAAAAAAAGATCCTGAATTAGGGATGAATCCTGTAACAATACAGAGAATGAAGGCTGAAAAAAACTGATTAACCTCTTGAATTAGCTGTCTTCTCTCATCACATTTTTTTCAGGAATGTAGCAACAAACTGTCTAACAACAACCCAGATGTCAAGGGGAAGAGTTCAAATTTTAAGTTTTACATCTGCAGCCATATGTTGAGAACGGGTTCCCTATTATATGATCAGACGCATTCTTTTGAATGCGTCTTGATCGAACTTGAAAGCACGAAATGGCATACAAGCAAATTCAAATACAAATTGCTTGGCCGCCTTCGTTATTTTGCCATTTTTGTCACTGTAGTGCAATCTTGGAGTTGGTATATTTAAGTAGGGGGGTGTGTGGGGAGTGAAGCCCCCCACTTTACGTAATGTTTTAAAGTTTTTTCTTTTTTGGAAGACCGATTTTACCCTGTGAAAAAATCGCTATTTTAAGTGTTTGCTTACATGGGGTCGATAAATCAGCATTCGCTGATTTAATATAGACCCTGAAAACGTAGCTGTGCAAATCTTCTGACAGACCCAGTAGCTACTGCTCTACGAGAGCATTAGCCGAGTCATCAGCGGTCCATACCTCTCAACCATACCGAATTCTTCGGTATTTACCATTTTTGAGGTCAAAATAATGGGGTGTCACGAATTCCCAAGTGGCCCCCTTCAATTCCGATTTTTCCCTTGATTTTTTTTTACTAGTTTAATAATGGATGACATCACCATGCATCGCAACATCAACGTGCAGGGGCATACATCAGCTTAATGAAACAGAGGACTGCCTGTTGTCCCACTCATTCAGAGACTCTCAGAATGTATCTGTAATTTAGAAGCAGCAGCTATGCAGCAGAACAGATGAAGCAGAGCAGACTACAGGCTCTGAAATTAAAGAAAAATCTGTGACTGAACTGTTGTTCTTTCTGGTCCAGTCCTGGTCTTCCGGCCTGCACAATTTTTTAAATACAATTCTCGGGCTACAGTAAGGTGTGTTTGCTTATTACTACTGCCAGTGTGTGTGTCTGTGAACGAGTGTCCACTGTTCCCCTTCTTATTGCTGCTGCTTATTTAATTTTACAGCAAGGTACTTCATTTGTTTGTGTGTTGCAAGGGTTGAACTTCTTATTCCTTGTGAACGAGTGAGTTATGCTGCAAGGGCTGAACAGAACATTGTATGTGTCATTCCTAATCTTATCCGCTGCTTATTTAATTTTACAGCAAAGTACTTCTTATTGTTTGTGAACAACTGAGTTATGCTGCAAGCACTTATTTACATTGCCGCTGCTTATTTAACACATTGTGTGTAACATTCCCATTCTTATCCACTACTTAAGTTTACAGCAAGATGCTTCTTATTGTGCTTGACTGAACTTCTTATTTACATTGCCACAATGCTGCTTATATAACCAGAACAGAACTCTGTGCGTGTGTTACACTGCCAAAGCTTATTTAACCAGGACAGAACTCTGTCTTATTTAAATTTGCACTGCTAATTTAAGCAGGACCGAACTTTGTGTAACAGACACAGCAGAGCAGACTCCGGACTCTGCAAGTAAAGAAAAATCTGTGTGCCCAAAATGTTCTTTCCATTCCAGTCCTAGCCTTCCTGCTTCCCGCCCACACAATTTTTAAATACATTATTCTTGGGCTACAATAAGGGGAGTTTGCCTATTATTTGCTTGTTCCCGTTCCTATTGCCACTGCTTATTTAATTTTACAGCAAGGTGCTTCTTATTTGTGTCTGCTGCAAGGGGGTTGAACTTTTTGTTTGCTGGTTGAACAGAACATTGTGTGCGTCATTCGTTCCCTTTTACTTGCATTGCCGCTGCTTCTTACTTAATTTATGTCTGCTGCAGGGGGGGGGGTTGAACAGAACATTTTGTGTGTCATTCGTTCCCTTTTATTTACATTGCCGCTGCTTCTTATTTATGTGTCTGCTGCATGGGGGGTTTGAACTTCTTATTGTTTGCTGGCTGAACAGAAGTGTGTGCTATAGCCGTTCATTCTGTTATTTACATTGCTGCTGCTTCTTACTTAATTTGTGTCTGCTGCAAAGAGTGGTTAAATTTCTTATTGCTTGCTGGACAGAACACTGTGTGCGTCATTCGTTCCCTTTTATTTACATTGCTGCTGCTGATTTAATTTATGAGTCTGCTGCAAGGGGGTTGATTTAATTTATGTGTCTGCTGCAAGGGGGTTGAACGTCTTATTCCTTGAACAGAAATTTGTATGAATCGTTCGTTCCATTCTTATCCACACCTTAGTGGAGGGAGGTATGTGTGAGCCTGCACTTGGGCACTGCCATGTACTGGGAGTCAGGTTAGGTTCCAAAGCAAGTTCAGAAATCATATTCAGAGGCTGGCTGTACAACTTTAATTAATTTGTCCTAAGGAGTATACGATCAGTTTCTGTTCCTGAGGACCTTTGTCTTGCAGTTCACAGCCATTAGATGGTCAAGTGAATGCTTATTTTAGAGATGATTCATTATGGAGAAATTTCTTGCCAAACTACATGATATTGAGGCCATAGTGGTAGTGCCCAAGTTAGTATACTCTCTTAAAAACCTGACATTATCCAGGAACATTGTTTCTCCAACTCTGATGCTTTAAACCTCCCTCAAACCAAAAGTAAGTTTCTGACCCTCTCTATATACCAAAGAAATAATTTTGGTGTCTTACACAAAAAAAAAAAAAAAAAAAACTTCCCATAACACACATGCACACAAACACAATAACCTCAGTTTATTTTACTACTGATTTGCAGTCAGGTACACATGTTTATTCATTTTATCATTCAGCATTTAGCCTGATTTTTTATACAGCAATGCCAGCTAGATAATTGCACAACATTCTGAGACTGCTTGGTGCTTGGGCCTCCCTGAAGCAGTCTACTTAGTCCCACGGAGGTGGTCTTACCATTTCAGAAATGGTGCCCTGAAAACAAAGACAGATGAGAGTTGACAGTAAATAAAAATTATTTGAGATCGGAATTCAGCTTGTGTTATGTACAGAGTTGCATTTTTTTTACATCAGAACAAATTCAGTTTCAGTTCATAGCTTCAAATTCTTTTGTATTTTGGTGAGATGTAGACTGAACACTGATATGTATAATTGCAGTAATTGTTTGTATAGCGCAGGCCCATTATTTTCCTTTCCAGCTTGACTTGTGTAGGCCACCCTTTACTGTTTAAGACTGCACATCTCATGTTCATACTGGAAAGAATTACTCGAGTTTTTGTACATATGCACAGAAATTCAAGGGCAGACAAATTTTAATGCTAAGTCTATTTTCATTGTGAGACTGTACTGCTTTGTTTAGCAGAAGTCTATTAATGTTTGTGCTAAATGAAATCCAAATAATCATTGCAGAAGTAAAGCAGTATGCACACTACAGTGTTTATGGTAAATTGGGCAAAATAGCCAAGTAACAGGACATTGGAATCGCCGCAGGGAACTCTGGGGCCATATTTTGGTTGTCTGTTCTTCAGTTTGCATGTGAATGTTGGCATCCCACAATTCCACTGGAGTGGGTGGGGTTACATAATTATGTATACACATTTTATGTTAATCAGCATACAGATTTGTACCTATTTTTCAAGGGCCTTTGTCTAGATTTTTGATGTTTCCAGGTTGAGAGGTATGATAAACACACTTCAAAGAATGGTTGGTCACTTTAAAAACAGAAGCAAAAAGAGAATGGAATTTAGAGAAGATTAACCCTCAGATGAAGAAAGGTAGCAGCTATTGTCCTCATTCTCAAAAGCAGCAAGTAAAAACTTTAACATGTGAATCTGACGATGACAAATCTTGAAAACAACACTGGCAGAACAATGCACTCTTTTTCCAACTATATCAAAAAGCATCCCGTGCTAGCTGGGGGGTAGGGGTTAGCATTAACTAAGTGTTTAGCTGCAGAATGAATTGATAGAGAAATCACTGCAGCATCACACTTGGGATGAAAAAAAATTAGGAACTTTATAAAGTCTATCTGCCTTTTTAGGGTTTAAGTCTGGCTGTCATACAAGTTGAAGGCTGATTATGTCCCCCAAAAGTGAAAGTAAAAGTGGAACAGCAATAGGCTGATAAAATTCTAGTTGTAACAAGTGAAAATATTTTTTCAAAACAAACTGGAATGTCACTTAGCTCCCAATGAAAAATGCTGACTAGTTCAAGACATGGCTTCAGAAAAGGAAAACTCTTCACAGGGAAACTCGGTAGAAATACTCTCCTCAGAACATGCAGCCCAAAGAGAAATCACTACCTGTTCCCTCCAATGTCATTCCCTGTTCATCACACTGGGAATCTTCTGACATAGAAGAATTTATTTTTCTTAACCAGGAAAAACTAGAATGTGAAGGGTTAAGATCCTGAACTAAGCCCAATAAATTTTCCCTAACTAATGTATCAAGAGATAGAGGAAGATAAATGTTTAACCTTCTGCTTCTTTTTAAAAATAAATCTCCATAAAAGCAGACTGACTCACTTCAGGATATCATTCCAGGAAACAGGCACTTTAGAACGGCCAGGCACAGAAGCATTCCCTGCTCTATCCTCAGAGTTTGACAAGAGTGGGTTTCCCATGCCAGCAGAGAATGTGTCTAACCCCCGCAGTCCATGGTGGTTGGTGGGACTACAGGGAGGAAACCAGGGAAAAAGATGAGTGAACTGAGGAATGTAGAACAGCCACTGCAATGGCTATAAAAAATGTTGTGCTTGCATTCGGAGGAAGAAAGACCCAAGGAATCTAAAAGCTGTTCCAGGTTAAACCAAGAAAAAATCTGAAATGCAGCTAGCAATGTCAACAATAGTTGCTAAAAGGTTATGTATCAAAAAGTAGTGTTTCCTCAGAGATCACACAGTGACAAGCTCAAAACACAGTTGCCCTTAGCCTCTAAAAAACTTTAGAAAATTTGTAACCGTGAAAAGTAAACTTGTTTCAACTGACAAGAACAATCACAATCGTCCCCAAAACAGTACAACATAACTAAATGTAAACAGTTCTTTTCAGGAAGTACTGTTTTCATCATGAAAATTAGAAATGAAAAGTTTTTTCCCCCTGAACAGAACTTATCTGGCTATCCGACAATCAATCTTCAAAAGCCCGCAAGAGAAGCACTGTTCAGAGGTAAAAAAAGACCTGAAAGGTTTAATACCCAGACTGCTGTTTTTTTCCCTGTCTAACTTGACCTACCAACAGTCTGGTCACGTGAATGGTGCTCTTAAGCTTTGGAAGCTGGCCAGCATGATATAACCCATATATCCTAGGCTACTGCAGCAATGAACTAATGCTGAAAATTTCTTTACTGTGAGTTGGTGTGGGTCAGAAGTGGGATTTCTCCATTTCTGACAGATCTTCCTTGCCACCAAGGAATGGCTTGACCACTAGAGGGGTAGAAGGTGGTAGTGGCTCAACCTGTCTGCCAAGGAACTCCATTCCCTTTAAAATGGACAACATACAGAAAATGGTAGCTGGACATGGCTCATTCCTGCTCTTTCAATATTTCCCAGAATAAGGGGCAAGACCAAGTTCCCGCTTGCTTTTTTGACAGGTCTGACACTTTGTCCGTCTGTATGATGACACTAACACAAGAAGAGGACTTCTGTTATCTCTGGTATGCAGATTTACAGAGTTGATATCTGGTCACCATAAACTGATTACAATGTCCCCCAACCCAGGTCCAACATGTCTGTGGTGACTGCTGCCATGGAAGGGAAAGACATGGAAATTAAATTGTTGGGGTTTGTCCACCATGATAAATTTTATTTGCAAGCCTCAGAGATGCAGATTGGGCATTCCATTGGATCCATATTCTCAGATCACCAGACCTGAAGGATCCACCAGAAAATTCTCACAAGCTCACATGTAAAATTGTTAGAATGCTCCAGTACCACAAGACAATGGTAAGCTGCATCTCTGGTTACCAAGGACAGGCCAAAGACAGGATAGAAGTAAATTGGAAATGACATTCACTCATCCTGAACTTCATATACTGCTTTCAATTATTATATATGGGGAATGTGCAGGTAGGTATCCTTGTAGACAAGGGTGATCAGGAAACCCTCATTAATAATAATGAGAAGAGAGACTGCAAGGTGTACATTTTGAATATGGCTATTTTAGAAATTTGTTTACAAAAGTCTAGGATGGGTCTTCAGAGAACATCCTTTGTTGGGATCAAAAATAAATGTTTGTCTCTTTCGGCTTTTCCTGGTTAGGGGTCGCCACAGTGGAACTCCGGTCCGCTAATGACTGGTAATGGATTTTTACGTACCGGGTTACCAGCCCTGACGCACAACCTTCAACTAAGGCACGCCCCATTCACGTATGCCTCCACACAGAAGACGCTCTAGCTGAGAATCGAACGGGACAATGTCTTGCTATGAGGCGACAACGCTACTGCAGCACCACCACCGCGGATAAATATGGCATCAAATTCTTGCCCCCTTCTCCTTAAGAGCTTTCTCCACTGCACCACAACAAATTTATTGTTTCAGCATCACCAGTGCTAGAAGGGTCAGATCTTGACAAACTAGAGTGATGCTCAAATGGGGAATGGTAGTCTGTAATATGGACAAAAGATGTCTGTCATGCCTCTGTCAGAGGTCAGCCAGAAGTAGATCTGCCTTGAATGACAGCCTAGCCCCTAAGAGGGGGGAAGAGGAGTTGGGGTTGGGGGGTGGAGTGAAGGTATAAGGTGGAAAGATGAGGGAACTAGAGGCATAGTCAGTAATAGTCAGTGGATTCCTAAAGTGATGCATCTCATCACCCTTTCCCTTAAATTGTTTTCCTCTTAAGACCCCCCCCCCAAATATCTTCTTGGCTTTAAATACTACACGTCCATAAGCTTTCTAGAAAAAGTTTTTATCCCTTCTACCATTTTGCCCTTTTACTCCAACTTCTTAAATGCATCTTGTGAGGGAGATCAAAAATTAGTTTCTTATCTAGGGTGCATCCAAAAGCTGCCCTCTAATGTTTTCAGGCAGAAACTGTATTGAGTTAGGTATGTCTTTGAATTATTTTTTTCCTGTGCGACTCTTGCCTCCATATCTGTCAATTGTCAAGCCTACCTCAACTGGTCCTGACTGCTCCTCCATACAGAGCACCCCAACACAAAGGTGATGTCTGACTTGATGGGTCGTTATCTAGGCAGGCATGGAGTTGATCTATACATTTGCCAGCATTTTGGTAATAAGGGCATTTCTGTTAAGTCCCTATACCCACCCTGGTGATGAACATAAGCATCTACATCACCACAGGGCATCCTGCACCCACTCTCTGCATATGCATGCTTCAACCCACATGCTAAAATGACTACCATCACCAGTATGGGATCATCAAGCCCATGTTCCTGGTCCATGCCATTTCAGTGCCATGTATGCTTCCATTTGAATTGCCCCATATAGTTGACAAGAAGTCACTTCTTCCTTGGCAAGCCAACACTGGTCACTTACTGTGACATCCCACTCTCCCAGTAACTGACCAAGCCAATATTTGGACTCAGAACATTTGTGTCTTAGTTGGGGCTTTATCCCTCTATGCCACAGAGACAGGGATCATATCTTTGGGTTATATCAGTGGCTATTGCTGCTCTTTTGCAGGCATTGTATCAACATTTAATAGCATGCTGGTCCCACTCTAAAGGCAGTCTGGATAAATTTGAACACCTTATGCTTCAAAGCTTCATTCTGGATGTCTGAGACAACATCCACAATCTGTTTCAGAATTTCACCTTATTTTATTTTATAGCATGCATCTATCAACCAATTCACTTAAATGCTAAAGTGGCAGAGATATAAAATATAAAACTTTTGGCCAAAGCCATCCAGGACTGTTCTCCTTATCTAGTACAATATTAAGACTATGAGGAACTGTGTCATTAATAAAACACCCCTAAAAGTTGACTCATTAGTCAGGGATCTGGGAACTCGTGTAGACAGTAACCTAGCTTTTGACCAACATGTGTCCAAGGTAGTAAGAAAATCCTTCTATGGTGCTCACCTTATAAGCAAGGGTGTGGCATACAGGTACAGAGGTCATCGTACCGCTGTAGTCAGTCCTCAGCAGACCCATCATAGAGTACAATGCCCACTTCAGTATGGACCTGACCAGACACACGCAGCAAATGGAGCGTCCACAAAGGATCCTTACAAAAAGAATACAGGGAGTAAAAATACAATGTCCTCTGCTGATCGCCTCAAAGCCCTGTCTCTTTACTCGGTATTATACAGACTTCTGAGAAGTGATCTTTGCCTGGCATACAAGACTTCCCTAGATCCTGTTTTGATGAACCTTTTGCACATTCACAAAACAAACAGCATCAGAGCTACTAGATTAAAAGACCTAAATTTTGCTTGTAATTTAAACTGGACATGTTGGAGAGAAACATTTCTCAGAGTATTCCTGTTCTCCGGAACAGGCTTCCCATCCATTTGAAGATAGTTCCTCCCTATTCCTATTTAAGCACAACTTGGACCAAAGTATGGGTAATCAGAAAATCACCCCCTGGTCTAGTGCCTATGTCTCTGATGGACAGAGGCAGTCAGCAAATCACTCCTATATAAATCAAACTTATGGGTCACATTTGGCTTTCACTGCTAGGCTCATTAAGGGACCTAGTGATCTTTAGCCTAGTATCCACTTATAAAACCATAAGATTCTAGAGGGATGATTATCTTTCTCAGGCACATGGGAATTGGTGTTCAGCCCAGAAATCTCGGCAACTCCTCCCCTAGACCTGTGCAGCAGGCAACATCTAAATCCCACTGTCTGTTTCCATAAGAGAGGGACCTAGTGACCTTTAGCCTAGTATCCACTTATGAACCATAAGATTCTAGAGGGATGATTATCTTTCTCAGGCACATGGGAATTGGTGTTCAGCCCAGAAATCTCGGCAACTCCTCCCTAGACCTGTGCAGCAGGTAATATATAAATCCCACTGTCTGTTTCCATAAGGGTCAGGACAGATAGGAATTCACCAGTAGTAAGATGTGTTCGGTGTTTGGAATCTTACCAGGACCAATATCTACAGGGCTTTGGAGGACCAGCAAGACGGCTAAAGCCTCATGCCCCCACCAACTGCATCTTTAATGGAAATAGTTTTGACTTTCACCAATTTTATGGTCTTTCTATGCTGTAGAACACTGGTACAGGGTTAGCCAGGTATATGCATTGACTTGACAATTTTTTCTACTTCAAGCAGGCCAAAAGATTTTTAGTCCTACTTACAAAGTTTTTTTTTCCCCTAAAATCAGTACAGTGCTCACAGGAGGACACCTGATGCTTTTATGCTGGAAAAAAAGTATAGAATAAAAGTCTTTTGCTGGAATCCACCTTCTGTGCGTACACCTATTTTAAACTTTTCCAGGGACACTATGCACCTTAGAAAAAGTCCACATCAAGAATAAATATAAGGTAACAGTCAAGTCAGGTAATAATCAACCAATAACAGCCAATGTTCCCAAAGTTCTTGAGTGTTTTCTAGAAGATGCCTTAAAGACACTCAAACTCAGTGTTCTGATAAATTGCTCCCTGCAGCAAAAACAAAGTGAATAACGGCATGAGTAAGCCCTTCTTTTTAAGTTACATGGGTGACCACAGTCGTTAGGGGGAGAAGCAGCTTGATTTGCAGAGTACAGCTGCAAATGTCCTGGAAATCAAACTGTAAGGGATACTACAGAAACAATCCCTATAATAAACACCTTATATTTTAATTATGGTTTTAAAAAGCGAACTCTGAAGAGGAAACAGTCAAAAAAGGAAAACTTTACAACTCATACACCTTGGTATATCAAGCTGTTAAGAATGGAAAACATTTGCAAAAACAGAAATCAGCAACTATAGCAAAAAGATTATGAACCTTAACCATGGTTAGCGCACTATATTCCCATTCCAAAAACAGACAAAAATCTAAATGCACAAGTCATAACGCTCTGAATGACATACAGTTACTGTAAATGATGCCTTTTGGTGTTTCAAGTATATTGATACCTGGATTCTAAAAAAATCTGAAGACAGCAAAACAAATACAAAGAAAGAATCTCCAAACTACAAGCAGACTAATTCTGTACGATACAAAATGTTGAGTAAGATTCTTTAAATTAAAATCTGCTGACTCTGAGATTCAGCCATACATATAAACTGGGTAATGTGGTACAAAATTTATGAAATATTAGAAAAACAGATTGCAAAAACCAGATCTCTAACTTTTAATTTCTATCTGGGAAACAAAAAAGAAACATCCTGAACAATGTTAACAAGGTAATTACAGGCAAACCAATGATAATTACAAATGGAAAAAGAACAAGAAATAAGAGCCCATTCGAGCAGCACCAGAGGAGATTTTAGTTTTTTATGCAGTTTATAGCTTCATCACCTCCAGAAAATAATTCTTCCCATATATAAAACTTTCTTTAAATTTTCTACATTGTAGGTTTAGTGTGAGCAATAGGAATTTTCCAAAGGTTTTAAATAAAATACAGTTTTAAAAGTGTCAAGACTATAAATTCTCAGAGATACTGACTCTCTTGTATCATATTATGACAGTAGATACGGGGTATTTGTTGACATCTATGCGCACTTTTTTCCCCACTTCTGCCGGTATGATAAATAACATGAAATAGTAATGAGTTGCCAAAGATAAATGTCTGCAAACTGATGTAAACCTAGAAATGGAGTGGGATGGAGTACAAAAACTATTTAATCACTTTACATTTTAACTATAAACATCTTTAAAAATAACTTGGTCACTAAACTCAGGGTGCAGAAATGAAAATACCAGGAGCAGTTCTGATGTATCTACATTTTAGAAAAGGTGCACCTGTTCCAAAGTCTGTACAGACCTCCTACCTACAAAAAAAAAGTTTCTGATTTTGAGACCTGCTTTAAAGCCTGCATACTTTTTTCATTCTGTGTAATTACAGAATAATCGGGACTTGGGGAATGGGAGGACTGGACTGTAAGCCACATGGCTGCATCAACTGCAAAATATAAAATCCTGATTTACAATGACTGAATAGATATAAACAGACTATAATAAACCTTGCCCAACTGCTAAACATTTTCCACATCTCATTTCAAAAAGTAAAGCACTGGACTTCAATTCCATGCCATCCCATGTCCAAAACTCAACGAAGCCACAAGCACTCCCAAGATACAGCTAAGACTATGAAGTTTAAGCCAAATAATAGGTGGAGTTTTTTTCTTTTAATTCCCTTTCTTATGTGCCACATGCAACATCAATAAATTAAAACAGAAAAAAGTACACTCTTCTTGGGCTATGAACTGCTAGATCTAACACAGGCTGTCACATATATATATATATATATATATATATATACATACATACATACATACATACATATATATATATATATATATATATATATAATGACACAGAACATGGAAATATTTTAACAGGAACTGCCATTGAAGGAGTGCCTTTACTAAATGATAGACTTGTACTCTGCATGAACTAATCATAAGTTGTAACCCAAAGTGCAGACAATCTGTATGGCACAAGCAACGTAGCTACTATGCTGCAGGAAACATTCAAGTCATGCAGTTCCACTACTTAAGATACTTGACCTGCTCTTGAAAGACTTGGATAATATGCAATAAGGAGATGTGTAGAATCTACAAGGAAAACTTTTTCGCATTTTTTGTTACATTGTTTAATTTTCAACCCCTAATACTGCATGCCAGGCACAATAAGGATAGCAACTTGGGGAATTCAACATGCAACATAACAGGAGAAATTTGTGATGCCATCATGACATCAGCCATGACACCAAATGTGGTGGTGGGGGCACATCTGTGAAATCAAAGGTCTTGGAAGCACCAAAAGAAAGCACTAGTAAGACGACGCCTTGCTGTTCTCAGTGTATGATCTGAAAAGCTAACTGATATCTGCAGTCTCTCTTTTTCTTTACTTAATGTAAGAGAGGTAGAGGTCTACACAACCTTTTAACAATGGAACAATTAATAGAGAGGAGGGAATAAAACACAGCAACATCACATTTTCATGCTGCTCAGAATCATGTGAAATAAATGTCTGCTGAAATAGAACTGAAGGTCCTACCAAATGAAGAAATTTGGGAGGAATTTGGAGGTAAGTAGAACAAAAAGGTAACATGCTCCCAACACAATAAAGTGAAAGGAACAAAAAAAATGTACATAACAGTAACACAGAAAAGTGTGTGGCATTAAGAAATTCAAGTTAGGGATGCCGCAGTACAATTCTGTACTGTAATACTTTTTATATACAGTAAAGTACAAAAACAAAGTTTTACAGCCATTCATTTTCACACTGTGACATGTCCATCCTGCAACACTGCTAGTCATTCCTATGCCCAAAAAGCTGCATAGCTGGCTTTCCTGCATCTTTAACGACAGACTGTAGAGTATTACTCTTGTTCAAAAACGTGATCAAATGAGAAAAAAAAAATAAAGCAATACGCCATCAAAATAATAAAAAAAAAAAAAAAAGAAAATAAATAATGAAAAAAGAACAGCTGTATAAAGTCCATCAACCTGACTTTGGCTACTTGAATAATGCAGTAGTATCCTAGTCCAACGTCTTGTTTTGGGTACATATGTAAACCATAGGGAATACCTCAATCCACCCACATATAATTAGGATTCCTCTTTTTCCATGTACCATCTTGAAGGTGAAAACACAGTATACTGATATCTGATAACACATTCTTGGCACCACTCTGTAAGATGGTGAGCTCTGTACTTTAAAAAGGTATACAGCTTTTTAACGCTCAAGGACTATTTTACTTATTCTTGATTCTGTCAAAGCAGGAACTGTAAAAATGAGGACAAGAAAAAATAGAGTCCATAAAAATCCAGATGATGAGCCAAACTGGCTAGGACGTGATTAATATTGAGAATCTGTCATCCTGCAGGATTTTGGTTTCACAAACAGAAAAGCCATTGGGAGTCTGACTTTCTTTTGACTCAAGGGTGACCTTGGAAGAAGTTTACGAACATGTCTAGTCTAAAGGTCCAGATGTCCACAGTCTGTGGGCAAAAGACATGCTGGAGTAACCATCACAAATGCTCCTAAAAAGTAAAGAAAAAAATTACTAAGCAACTATTAAAAAAAGATGCATTCCAGTTTGCTGAAATCACATTTTCACTTTTCAGCAAAAGACTGTTGAAATGTTGTAAAGCTTTTATTGTTGTATGATTAAGTATAAACAAATCAACAGAAACACATTTTAAAAATACAGTTACTGCTTTGTATACAGCATAAGCCTAAGAGCCTGACATTAATAAATTCAAGCCAGTGATGCTGCAGTACAGCTATATAACTCCATTCATTTCCATAAAGCATATTACCTGCAGTTTGAGAGCTATATGTTAACAGATTGTGAAATGTCCACAAATGAATGAGTGGATAACAATTTTTAAGAAAAATCAGTAGAATCCCACTAAAACATAAAACTAAGTCTAATGCACCTGCTCAGGTGAATCCCTATAACAAGTATATCGAAGTTTGTTGCATAGGTACCCACTCTGTCTTAGACCTTATGCTTCTTCAGAAGTACAAGAGTGTTTGTGAAAACTGTGCTCAAATGAAATGCGTAAAAATCATGGCAGAAGAAAACAGTGGACCTCAGTCTCCTAGTCTGTACACCTGAAACATTTCTTGCTTTACTCTTGGTAGTTACGTTTTTTCCATACTCAAAGATTACTAGTATGAAGAGTTATATACCCACAAATGTTTTTTTCCACAGAAGATACAGCAAAGATAAAAATGAAATCAGAAACCATGTATTAAACATTTTTTCTCACTAAAGATGAAGCAAAGATGTAAAATGTTCTGGAAAGCTGCATAAAAAATGAAACTGTTTTACTTCTAAAGATGCTGCAATGGTGTCACATGAAAAATAATTACAAAATATGCTTTTTTTGTAAAGATGCAGTAGAGTTATGGAAATTAAATTTTTTCAAACCCACACACAAACTCTGCTTCCTCCTACCAGAAGTCAAGTCACCTTATTGGGGATTAGAACATCCAGATTACCCAAACTACTCTACTTTGGGGAATATTTAGATTTAAAATTGTAATATAAAGAATCAGGGCTTCCATACGTAATGCAAATGGGAAGGGCTTTGTCTAAAGGAACTATATTCACCAAGTACTTTCTCAGTGTTTACCCATTCAAAACTACCTGCCTGCAGCTTTCTTAAATTCTGAACTCTTCCAAATTCAGTGTGCAATGAATGAAGTCAGTCTTTGCTCTTATTTTGGAGTGTCTGGTGCGCTTATATCAAGACTGGGAAAAAGAAGTTATATCTTACCATAACGTTCCACCTGTATTGTTGATCTTCATCTATTCTTAACTGGTGGGTTATGGTTCCGATCCTCTGAAACGATCTGGCTGTTATATAGCTCGCGTCAGCCAAAAGACTCTCAGGCTAACAGTCTGCCCCCAATGCCCTTCTCTACGTTACCGCAGATAGAGTTTGCAGACTTACAGAGCCAAAGAGGGAAGCCAATCCCAAATGAGTAAGCCATGTCCAAGGAGTGTCCTAACAAAAAACATAGGACAACAGATTGCTCCACCAGGAATCCATAGGAGGGGGAAGGAGGGTGGGATGCAAAGAATAGATGAAGATCGACAACAAAGATGAAACATTATGGCAAGACAACTTCTTTATCTGATGTTGTCAAGCCATCTATTCTTGACTGATGGGACTGAGTCCCCAGCTACTTTAGATCCTGGGTGGCCCTATGGAAGGATAGTCCTGAGAACCACAGAACCAAAGGCGTCTCTTCTCCTGGAGACCAAATCCAATTTGTAATGAGTAATAAAGGTATGCAGAGTAGCTCATGTTGCTGCTGCACATATTTCAACTCATGGAAGCTTTAGAATGAAAGACAGCTGAGGTAGCCATAGATATGGTGAAATGTGCCTTCACTGGCACTGGAAGGTTTAGCTTCTTTTTATCATCAATTAAAGAAATACAGTCTCTTAGCCATTTTGATAAGGTAACTTTAGATACAAATTTCCCTAAGGTTGCACCAGAAGAGACAAATAATTGTTCTGATCTCCTAAATTCTTTAGTTCTGTTGAGACAGAAACCTAATTGTCTGTGAACATCTAACAGGTGTATGCAATATTCGCCTTTGTTAGAAAAATTTGGAAAGAAGACTGGTAAGTCTATAGCCGGATTAATGTTGGACTCAGACCATCTTCGGAAGAAAGGATGGATTTGTCCTGAGTGCAACTCTATCCTTATGGAAAATTAAGTAAGGGGATTTTGAACATAATGCTTGCAATTCGGAAACTCGTCTAGCAGAGGTGATAGCTATAAGTAAAAGCATTTTCCAATAGAGGAACTTTAAGTCACAAGTAGCTGCTGGTTCAAAGGGGGATAGTACTAGTGACTGCAAAACAAAAGTCAGGTCCGATGGTGGTAGATCATCTTTAAATGGGGGTTTTAAACAGATAGTTCCCTTGAGGAAGACCTTACAAAGTGTGAGAAATTAAAGGTAGATCTCCAAAGCCATTAAGAAAGTTAGAGATGGCTGGTAGAATGACCTTAACAGTAGAAGCGGAAGCTCACCTACCAAAAAGAATGGCCAGAAATTCTAAAACGTTTACCCTGGGGCTGAAAAGGGATCAATGACATTCTCGCAAGCCCAGACTGAAAATCTCTTCCACTTACTGAGGAAGAGATTCCTGGTGGATGGTTTATGGGATGTCAGCAAAATTTTTCGTTTTGGAGATGGAATATCATTTTGCCTGGTGACTAACGGAATTGGAGGAACCAAGCAGTTATCTTGAGACTTTGAAGTATGAGTTGCACCAGTCCCTGAGGGTGAGAAAGAAGGTCCGGGACTCCATGAACAGTGAACTACATGAGGCCACAGGAAGAGAAATCAAATTTGTCGAGGCCAGAGGGGAGCAATGAGGATTAATTTGCTTCTCAACCTGGCTGCGTTCTTGAGGGAAAGGGGGAAATGCATAAAGGAGACCCGAGGGCCAATCGAGGAGATGAGCATCTCTCTGGGCCCCCCCCCAAGGGGGGATTAGGGCAAAATAGCTTCTGCACTTGCTTTGGGATGAAACAAAAAGGTCACAGTAAGGCTGGCCCCAGTAATGAAAGATCATCTTTGCTACCTTGGGATTGAGAGACCACTCGTGAGGCATTAGAATGCATCTGCTTAGTTTGTCCGCTATCAAAGGGATGGGCCAAAAGAATTTCTTCGGATTCCATCCACCAGAATAGGTCATTTTTACAGCGACTGGTGATAAAAATGGGGTAGTTTCATTGGATGGGTTAGACTAGACCACTGATTTGCGAGAAGCCACTGCAGTGATCTCATGTGAAATCTCGCTAATGGGACCAGAGTGATCGCCGCTGCCATAGATCCTAATGCTTGAAGCACTAGCAGGGCTGGTACTTTGTTTGAGCACAGGAGAGAATTAACTTAAGATTGTATTTTCTGTAGTCTGTGGTAAGGTAGAAAGGCCACAAAGGAGAGAGTGTTGAGACGAGCTCCAATAAACTCCATATCCTGAGAAGGGGTCAGTTGAGACTTTGTAAGGTTGACTGTGATGCCTAGCTGCAGAAACAATTACAGGGTGAATTCTGTCGCCTGAAGCAGTAGATGTCTGGTGGAAGTGGTGATGAGTCAAGTTGTCTAGATATGGAAACACCTGGAATCCGTACAGCCTCAAGTGAGCTGTTACTACTGCCACACATTTAATGAACACCCTAGGGGCTGTAAAGGGCAGCACTCTGAACTGATAGTGACGGGCTCCTAGCCAGAAGTGGAGAAAACTTCTTGAGCGTTTGTCCATTTTTATGTGGTAATACGCATCTTGAAGGTCTATAGAGCACATCCAATCATTTTTCTCTAGAAAGGGAAGCACTGACTGAACTGTGACCATCCGAAATTTGGACTGCTGAACAAATTTGTTTAGAAAGCTGAGATCCAGAATCGGTCTTCAGTCCCCTGACTTTTTTGGCACTAAAAAGAACCTCGTGTAGAATCTGGATCCTGTCTAGTCTGGTGGGTCTTCTTGGATGACTTTTTCTAGCAGCTTTTGTATTTAAAGCTGCTTAGTCCCTCTGACTGGGTGGAACATCGGGGAGTTTTGTTCAAGTTCTTGGATAAAGAATGAAGGGGATAAGGTAACCTCTGGAAATAATTCTTAGCACTCAGGCATCTGTGGTTACTTGTCGCCAGGCTTTTGGGTGCAAAGAAAATCTTTTCCTGACTACCTCCAGAGGCAAGCAATCAGGCCTCCTTTCTGAAGCACTGATAGGGTTGGGGCAGAGGACTCCTCCTTGCAACTCTGATTCTGCGGGCCACCCCTGCCTCTAGGACTGCACCTTCCATTAGAACTCCCCACTCTGCTGCGGGGGGAGTCTGCATCATGTGTGTCCTGGAGAGGCCTCTGGGACTTCTTGAACCAGGTCTTCTCATGCTTCTGATTCCTGGAATAGGCTCGTTGGGGAGCAAAAAAAAAAGTATGCTCATTGCAGACAGGAACTTTCCATCTTTCTCACAGCTGGATAGTGTTTCTTTAACTTTGGGGCCGAACAAGGAGGATCTGTCAAAGGGGAGCATTGATGAAGGAAAACTTGAATGGCTCCGCAAACTCACACAGGAGCATCCAAGTGTGTCGTCAAATTGCAACAGCTGAACCTGCTGACCTGGTCGCCCCTTGGACTGCATGTGCAGTTAGCATCATGGACGAATTAGAGATAGACTCCAGGGTAGCTAACTGGGAGGCCACTTTTTCCTGGTCCCATCTCAGCTACTGCTCCTGCTAGGGTATCCAATGGCTCCTTGACCAGATCACTCTGCAGCCTAGTAAAATGTACCACAAAGTTCAAGGACCTAATGGTAAAGGTCAAAGATGTATAAACCTGCTTCCCAAATCTGTCCATTGCCTTCAACTCCTGGTTAGGGGGATGAACAGTGGAACTTTCCTCAGCCAGTTCTTTTTTAGTGGCAGCTGCTAGCACCAAGGCATCTACTGGTAATCCTTTCACCCAGTACTGATGATCCTTGAGAGCAGAAGTTATTTTATCTGGTCTCCAGGAAATCGGTTCTATCAAATCAGCGGCCTTCCAAGCCCACAGAGTGATCAATTTAAGACTGTCATCAGTGGCAGGGGTCACCCAGAAAGTAGATGGGCGAGCTCCAAAAGCTTGCAAGTACACAGACTCCTCGGAGGTAGGGTCTTTGGGCTTCCAGTCACCCCTCTGTTTAAGGATCTCCAGAATGTCTTCAAAGGTGTTGTCTTCCGGGGGTGACCATGGGGAACCCTCTCCCTCATTGAAATTCGTGTTCTCAGTGACTGACTCTTCAGGGGAGTCCAGCTGTTTTCTCCTCTTTTTCCGAGGAGGCTCACCAGTGGGAATATCTGAAGAGGACTCAGAAGAGGCTGACCCTTGGTTGGTTTGTCTTGCATCCTTGTAGCTCGCTGCCCAGGTACAGAGGTTGGTGTTAGTTCCGGGTAAGCAGGGTTCAAGGGGTGAGACTCTGGTAATACAGGAGCCACCTGGGAAGTAGAGGTGGCCAAAACCCTCTCCATAGCTTGGAAGGCAGGCCCCCCTGGGGAGGGATGGGAGCCCAGAACAGAGAAACTCAGAATTACAGTTGCACTCCATCCAGAGAGACCCACCTGCAAAGCTGGAGCCGAGAAGGGCCTCCAGCTGGTGCAGCCCGAAGTGGTAAGGTCAGCTCTGAACAAAAAACAGGAGTCGACTCAAACCCTCCAGATCCAATGGTGGAGGCCCGATCCTACTGATTCATCAGTTCTGATGGCACCAAGAGAGTCAGAGCCATGCCCGGAAGCGAAGACAAGGAGTTATCAGCACCAAGGCCATTGAAGCCTGTGTGGCTGGAGTCGACAGCTCTAAAGTCTGCAAAGAGATCTGAGGAGGAGTATACGTAGGGCTACTGGGAGAGAATTCTCCTGCACCAGGAAGGAGGGGGCTAAGATGATGGGGGAAGACCCCTATCTGTCAGAAGCTGATCCACCAACCTCACTATATCAACTTCAGTAAGATCCCTGGTGCAGCAAATGGACAATCCAGAGGGAGATTCAGGTCTTTCTATAAAAGGGCTAGGAAGCTGCCCCAGAGAGGGGTTGATCGATGGAGAATATGCAGTCCTGGGTGTAAAGAAAGTCTCAGTCTTGGCACAGGAGAAGAAGGTAGGAGCTGCAGAAGATGTCGGTACCGAAGTGGTAACTAAAGAAGCCGGCACCGACATTGGAGTTGTTATTGGAGTCAGTGTCGATGGCACTGAGGTAGAGGTTTGTGCAAAGGACTCTAGTGAGGTCCAAAATTTTCGGAACCTTAGATTTTGGTTCCGAAGAGGAACCAGCTGAAGAGTGTTTATGTTTTTTAGATGTCGGCACCAAATGAGCAGATTTTAAGCCAGAGGCCTGAGGAGACTAGGCGGCCATGGACATAAGCCCTTTAAAGTTCAATTTATTTCTACATTCTACCAGGGCTCTACTACTGAAGCAACAGTCAAAAATAACACTGTACAAAATAAAGAAACATGAGCCACACAAAAAACAGGAGCCAAATTCACTTTATGTATACATCTGGTACTTTGGCATTTTGCCTTCAAGGATAACATATAAGCTCACAAAGCTCCATTTACACAACATTGCCCCCTGCTGATTGGTTACATCATATTTCAAATACATACTTCTTGCAAAACATATAAATACTGTAAAGTATATAAATATATAAACCTTATAACATTCACATGTAAAAACTTTATGTACCAAACCTTTCAAATACAGTACATTTTCTTTGCCCCACAGCAGCATGTTACAAATATTGCCCATTGTGCAGTTGACATACCCCACTAATTAAATATTCAGATTCACCTGAAGATTAAGACCCCTTGGAGACAGTGTGCCAAAATTAATAATCATCCTAC
Source organism: Protopterus annectens (assembly GCF_019279795.1). NCBI lineage: Eukaryota > Metazoa > Chordata > Ceratodontiformes > Protopteridae > Protopterus > Protopterus annectens. The sequence goes on from NC_056725.1 coordinate 464,358,738, forward strand.
TTTCTAACCTGAGTAACTTCATAATGAATTAACCCCCCTCATATTATAAGGTTGACCCAATACACAAAAGAACAAACTTTCATCAGACCCACCATGGATCAAGTGAAAATGCTCACCAACAGGACTGTTAATATTCTCCTTTCTAATGTCTCCCGAATGCTCTAAAATTTTAACCTTAACCATTCTTTTGGTCTGTCCCACATACCACTTAATTTTACTACAACCACAACTCAAAACGGATACCAACCCCACACGAACTGCAACTAAATGGAGCTTTGTGAGCTTGTAAGTTATCCTTGAAGGCGAAATGCAGTGGTACCAGATGTGTACATAAAGTGAATTCAGCTCCTATTTTTTGTGTGACTCGTGTTTCTTTGTTTTGTACACTCTATTACTGAAGCCTTGGCAGATAGAGCACTCTAGATCAAGATGAGAAACACCCAAACAATATACACATTTGTCATGACCATCAGAGTTCTGCATTTTCCTGCCGCACTTTTGGCTCTTTTTGAAACCAGTGGTCGAGTTTGACTTATCTGCCATTATAGCAAGAAAGGCAGATGACTAAGAAAGAAAAAAAAAATTTGGAGAACACACAATTACTCACTCACAAACAGAGAAAGAATCCTACCAACGATGGTAGGAAAGGTTACCCAATGGTAAGGAAAAGAGAAGAGAGGGGAAACTACCAACTATGGTAGGCAAGAAATACCAAATGGTACAGGTTAAGGAAACGAACACTCACACAGCAGGAATGGGTAGACAAGGTTCTGAAATTATTATGGTAACTTAGAAAGGTGGAAAAATGTAATATAACTTCTAAAATGTACTTAGCTGCAAGAGAGAGTCAGCTGACGCATCTTTCTATAAGAGTGGCAAACGAGATCTGGGGCAACACAGTGAGGGGCATTGTGGGTAGACTATTAGCTCAAGAGTTTTTTGGCTGGAGCAAGCTATATAATGGCTGGACTGGTTCCGAGGATTGGAACCATAACCCATCAGTCAAGAAAAGATGAAGACTGACAACATCAGATTAATTTTTATACAGAATGCAGATGAGAAACAAGCAAGCCTGCTATCCAGGGTGAATGCAGGAACTTGGGCAAAGCCAAAATACAATACGAGCATGTAAGCTTATTAACAGACTGGGGTGGACAACCAAACTGGATACATCTTCACACTGCTGGATAGGCCGCATAGTTCTCTCAAACAACAGACAAGACTTGCAAGACTGTTTTCCCATAAGCAGATGCAGCCCATCATGTCAAATGGCACCTGAATACAAAGATCAAATTTTGGAAAATCACTAAGAAAACTGTCATAAATGGGATTTAGTGCCCGTCAGCCATAAAAGCCAGGAAAGAGATGTGCTTTCACAGTGCTTTGAACATTACAGGCTTCTTTTTCTCTTGTCAGGAAGTATGACTAGCAGTGCTCTAGATAGATGCAGGCACCAAGTTTTGAAATTTAAACTACCCCTGAAATTTCCTCAGTACTTAGCTGTGTAAAGAGCAACAAGTTTGTACAGTAAGGAGTACCCCCTTTGAGGTTAGTCCTTACTCCTACAGCAACCATGCTACACGGACATAAATCCCTTTTGTACTACCCCCTTGTAGATCCATGCAATAAGGATCTGTAATAACAGATATGCACTTCTCTTCTGTCTCTGCAGCCAGCCAGGTGGCTAAAACCACTTGATTCTTAAAGTGATACAGTACGAGACAGACATATTTGCACAACTTCACTGCAGGCATAGCTCTTGCATAAAAGTACATACAATACCACACAGTTTGTCACACACACAATGGACCAGACACAAAGACCCACATACATTGAGGCCCTTACATGTAATCTTCCTAAACCAAAAAGACCCCCCACACACTGCACTCATGGTGAGTATCCTCAGCAACCTCAAAAGCACTCTACCAAAGTAATATGCACCACAACACAGTCTCATCTCAGTGAGTCAACTTCTCAGCCAATAACACACACCACCACACAACTATTTTGGTCATAGGGGACTCCATTATGATACACAGATGTCCCCACTCACTAGGCTGAATAAAGACAGAGTCATAATCAGTTGCCTATTAGGGGACAGGATTTGTCAATTCACTCAAGTCATTAAACCACAAGTACCACTATGACTCAGTCACAGTCCATGTGGGTGTAAATGACCCAAGATGTACCTCCCCTGACTATTAAGGGAGTCGCAATGAAGCTCTTGGACTGAGTTCTAGGCAGGAATAAACCTAGAATTGAGCAACATTATACCTTCTTCAAGGACAATGCCACAATACAAACAGAAAATAATTGACTTTAATAACTGGCTTAGATATTTTTTAATAAACATCTTTATTAAATTATCACATATGACATAGGCAATCTTACATGTACATAAATGAAAAAAAAATGACACCACTTTAATTATAAACATTAAACATCATAGAAACCACTGAAACAACTGTAGTTGCAAACATTATACATCACTTATAATATATTCAGTCACTATCAGTTAAACATTATATGGCTCATTCAAATCCTGCCTCAAACCTCGTTCCTTCTCTGCATATATTGTTCCCACAATTCCCAGTTTTTCTTATGTAGTTTGCTCCTTTCCTTTTCTAAAGATCCCAGTTCCAGTTGTTTTATCTCTGTTGCTATATTTACTACGTCTAGTAAAGTTGGTCTAGACTCTGACTTACATTTTCTACTAATTGCTTTTTTTGCAGCCACCATAATTAGACTCAGCAAGGCTTTATTACATCTATACAATTCCGATTCTGTAGCATAGCTCAAAAAAAATCTCCCCAGTCAATCCAATCCGCCCGCCCAGCATCTGCGACAGAGCGGTCTGCAGGGAATCCCTAAAGTCTGCCAGTTAATTACACTCCCAAAACATATGTTCCCCACCACCTCTTTCTTGCCTGCCACATCAAAAATTCCTTTCCACCCAAGGAAAAATTATTTGGCGTCTACTTGGGGTATAAAAATATCTATGTAAACACTTCCAGGGAAAGATCCTAATTTTTCTAGACTTTGTTTCATATTTGGGAGAAATACACATCTCCCAATGTCTCTTTGTGAATTGCTTATCCAACCTCTCTTCCCAATCCTTTCTAATCTCCTCTGACCGATTCTTATAACTATCATGCAATATTTTGTGTGTTTTACTAATTATTGTCTTTTTTAATGCCAGCTTCTGTTCTATATTCTATTAAAAACTCTACTGTGCTGGTCTTTCATTTGGGACCCCCTTATTTCTTTCTCATTGCCTATACTCTGATATCAATCCTGGATAGGGAAGGCAATCTCTAACCTGCAGTCCAAATAATTTCTTGGCCTCTTCCCATTCTACTACCTTTCCCTTTCTAGTTATTTGCTCCCAATACTGTGGTTCCTTTGGTAGTTTTCTCCAATACATTCCAGCCCCCTCTTGCCTATTACATGTATCCCTAACCACAGTCATTCCTATTGGCAGAATTTCTTTTCTCCATTCTTAGTTCTTAGAATACTCCCTGCTATCTTATGAATATAATACTCTGTAAGATTTTTGTTCTCCTTAAGAGTCTGCATCCAAAATCCCAAACTCTCCTTATTTCTTGAGCTTCCTCCTTGTATCAGCACCATTCCTTTCCATTTTGAATTACAGTTTTCTGCTTGTGCTGTGTATAAGAGCCTTAACTGTGCTGCTCTAAAATCCCCCCTCAAATTGGGTAATCCTAGTCCATCTTGTTCTACTGGAAGAATCAGCTTATCCCACTTTACCCTTGCTGTCTTCCCTTCCTAAATAAAATCCTTCAACTCTTTTTTAATTACTATCCACAGCTTCCCCTCTGGTTGATAAAAATATGCCTGATCTGTGTATAAGACTAAAGGGACTACAAACATTTTAACTGCTTGTATCTTAGCATCCATATAAAAACATTCCAGTTTCTCAATTTTTGTATTATCTTCTGTTTAGTCTCTTCCTACATATCCTTAGCTGCTAAAATAGAGTAATTTCTAATCAATACTCCTAAATACTTCATTTTATACGTCTCCATAAATATGGATATTGTTGTACCAATTCTTGTGTGGGTACATAATTTACCGCTACTGCCTTTGTTTTAGCTTCATTCATTCATTTTGTATCCGGTCTGAAAGTGTCTTAAAATGTTTCACAACACAGTAATGTCCCTTTCTAGTTTTGTCATTTATAAAACATCTGCAAACAGAGCCAACTTTTCCTGACTACTATACCAATTATATCCCTGAATTTCTGAGTCCTTTACTTTCCTTACCAATGGTGCTAAATATAATGCAAACAACAAATGGGAAAGCGGACAATCCTGCCAGGTTCCTCTGCTCAAGCAGAAGTTATCAGAGAGGACCCCACCCACTTTAATTTTCACCTCCGATCCCTCATATATACTCCTAATCAACCTCATAATTGTATCAGGGAAAGCAAATGCTTCCATTGCCCTTGCTCATTAAGTCCCAGTCTACTCTGTCAAATGCTTTCTCTGCATCAAGACCCACTAATAAAAGTGGTATATTCTTACATTCTGCTTCCCTCTGGATCATCAATGTTTTGTTAATATTGCCAAATGCTTGCCTCCCCTCAACAAAACCACACTGATCCATATCTATCAATTTTGGTATCATTTTTGCCATTCTTTTAGCCATTACAAACACTTTATAATCATGGTTTAGTATTGAAATGGGCCTGTACGAAGCTGGATCCAATGGATCGTTACCCTTTTTTGGTATTACAGTTACCACCACCTTCTTCCAGGATGCTGGTACTTCTCTTCTTAAAATACTGTTAAACAAAACCTTCTAGATCTTTATCAGTTTTTCCCTCCTAACTTCCACAGGAATACCATCTATTCCTGGGGACTTTCCTGTAGATTGGTTATACATAGCCATTTTTATCTCATCTCTTCCTATTCTGTTAGTAATTGAGCCTTATCTACCTCTAATCTTGGCATATTTAATTATTCCATAAACATTTCCATTTGTACCTCTTCTTGATTTCCATATTTCTCTGCTTTACACAAACTATCATAAAACTTCTGAAATATTTCAAATACATATACAGGATCTCTTGTCATCTTCCTTATTATAGGATCCCTAAGCTTGGTGACGGCCCTTTCCACTTTCTGTTACCTGAGTTGTTGAGCTGATAGCTTGTCTTTTATGATAAGTTTAGAGCACAAAAACTAACAGCAATCTTTCGAAACTTGTGCATATTATCGAGGTAATCCCTTATTTTCTGTTTAGCATTCTGCAGTTGCTCCTTTTCTTGTTTTGAGAGATTCCCCCTATTTTGCAGTACTTTAACATTTGCCAGTCCCTCTAAATAATTCTTGATTCTTCTTAACCATTTGTCACTTTCCTTTATTTCTATCCTAGTTTCTAACTTCACTTTAATATATTCCACTCTCTAGCTGTATTTTCAGAAGAAAATTCTATCTTCTCTAGTAGCTTCTGAATTAATTCCAAAACCCATTCCTTAAATTCCTCTCTTTTCAACCGATAGATGGGAAAACACCGATGTCTCATTTTTATTTTAGTTACTATTGGCGCATGATCTGAAATAACTATTGGGTGCATTTAAAGACCTTCAATTAAATGCCCACATTCCTGTAAGATATAAAATATACCTAGCCTAGCCCAGTTTTTGTATCTCAGTGAATAATATGTAAATTCATTCCAAACTCCTAGTACTGAATTCACATCTTCCAGTCCAACCATTTTCATAAATTTCTTCAAAACCCTCCTTTGTTATATTTTCCCTTCTACGCCCCCACAAACATCTTCACTGTTCTAAATCAAATTACAGTTTCCACTTTTAAGTAACATTCCTTGCTAAAAGCTGATTATTTCTCCCAGAATTTTCTTAAGCTCCATTACAACAATTTTAGGTGGAATGTAAATGCATGCCAGGGTAATCCTCCTCCCTAGCCAGTACCACCTTAGTACTAAACATCTTCATTATCTTTCCCCCCCTCTTCTATCACTATTGGAGCTCCTCTTGCAATTAATGTAAGTAACTCCTCTTTTCCTTTGCCGCAGATATTCCATTGAATAACCATCCGGAAAAACCTTTCTTTATCAAATTCACATGTTCAGTTCTTTCCAGGTGTGCCTCCTGTAGCATAGCTATTTGTACTGTACATTTTTTAATATAGTTCACTACTCTTTCTTTTTTATATTCATCTGTAAGACCATTCAGATTGAAAAACATTACAGAAAGCATCATTTTCTTATATAGTTATTATTACCACCTTTTAAGTACAACTGCTTTTTTGGTAAATGTCTAGTTCCAACTTTTATGTTACATACATATACTGCTTCTTGTCGTATCCAATTTCGCCTATGCCACATCTTACATAACTTTTTGTTTTTTTGAAAGCCCTCAAACAGAACAAACAACTCCAACTTAAAACATATTAACTTAACACACAAAACTATGCATATCTTCAAATATTGAAGGTTTTGCTTTCAAATAAGAACAAGAGCTCCAAGTTGACAGCCACACAGACAAGCTAGAGTTGCCAAAAAAGAGAGGTTAGTCATGCAAAGGCACATGGTACAGCCTGTGCTATTAGTATGTGCTATTTGATTTTGTTCATCTTTATAGCTCTCCCAGCTGAGAAAACTGGTTCCTATAATATGTTCAAAGGTTTAAAACTTCTAATCACTAAAGGCTGACCTTTAATGATCGAAATTTTAAAATCTTGAATCGTATAACTGAGATCGCCATAGAGTGCGGGAAGGGAAGATTTCCCTTTACGGCACTGTAGTGCGATCTCAGAGTTGGTACATTTAAGTAGCTGGGGGTGTGGGGGGTGCAGGGGGACTTGCTCCCTGCAGAGAGCATTTTTTTTTGTTTTGTGCTTAACGTTTTTTTTTTGACATTCAAAGTATTAAAAGTTTGATCATTAAAGTTCGAACTTTAGTGATTCGAACTTTTCATACTTCGATATTATGATATAGACCTGAGAAAACATGAATGCTTTCAGAAAGTACTTTCTCCAAGCCATTTCTCTTTATCAAACTGTCTTCCAGCGACATCCAAACCAGACACAAAACTTCTAAGGGTACATTGTTTACCAGAAAAAAAACTTATAGTATTCAATATTCCTTTTCATTTAGAAGCTTAGTAATACACTTGTTACTGGATAACACCCAGGGGTCTTAACTCAGTCATTTCCCTATGCAAGCATGGGAAAAAGCACACTGATTTTTCTTTTGTTATACTCTCTTAACCAGACCCTCCCTCTCCCCCCTCTCTTCCACTTTTTTCCATTGCTGTGCCTACACTAAAACTAAACAAAGAAAAAGAGAGAAAGGAGAAAAAAAAAAAACAAAAGCACCTGTTTATATTAGTATCTCCATTGCATTTCCAAAAAAAAAAAAAAACTGAGAAAACTTTACTTCAAGTCTAACTGTTTTTGTATTATCTTTAAAGCTCTCACAGCTTGGAAAACCCCATGTCCTACTCAATTTCTCTGTTCTGTTTTTTTTTTCTTTTCCCTCAACCAATCCCCTTCCATGACTGTCTCCAGTTTCTCTTTATCAGACTGTCTCCAATGAGACATGAAGAGCAGCTGCAGAATTGCTACTTAGTATACATGCGTTTGCTACAAAAAAAGCCTGTTAACATTCAATATTTTTTCATTTACTTGCTCTCTCTTAAAACTAATAAATCTAAGCTTCTTACTCCAGTCATTTCCTCATCCAAGAATGAAAAAAAATACATTAATTTTAACTTTGTCATGTCTTTTTAACCACGGTACTTTTTTCGTTGCATTGCCTGCATTTCTCTAAAGCATACAAGGCAAGAGAGAGAAGAGGGGAGACAAAACAAAAACACCACCTGTTTACAATCCCCATTATACTTAAAAATAGCATGCAAAGAAAACCATGCACTACAAATACAGAACTATTAAGAAAAGAAAGGTTTCTCCCCTCTCCAAAGCATTTTCCAAACATTAATGACATGAAGTAGGGCATACACTTTAGAGCCCTCCACAAATCCAACACATTTTGAAAAAGTCCAAAAACATTATCAGAATGTTTTGTCCTGTCATATTTGACAAATATAATTATTGCATTGTAATCCCACACTAAGTTACTGGTTTTATTTACTGTTCTTCTCCATGTATTTCTTCACTCCTGGCACTCAGGCAGTGCACTTACTAGCCAGTTACTGAAATTTACCCACAAACAAAGGTCTACTGGCCTTCTCTGCCGAGGTTCTGTTTTCACATTGGGAGAGCTAGAAACAAGCTGTTACTCAGTGTGAGCCATCTTGGAAGTCCCAAATAATGGTCTTAGATTTTGGTGTCATTTGAAGGGGTACAATACTTGTCAACCTGGAAGGATATGGTTTGGCAGACCATGCTGCTCTGCCAGGGCTGTTCTGGAGCTATCCCCTCTAGACTTATGAATACTACCTAAAACCTTGTTCACCATCATAGCGCCTTTTTAGGCGCTGCCAATCTGTTAAACCTTCCAAAATAGCAAAACTAACACAAGGAATTGTTCAACTACAGAAGTCTAAGCAAAAAACTCCCCTCCCTGTAAGATCTCCTCACCCAAGAAAATGTAGACCTGTGCAGTTAAGGAGGCATGGTTTAGAGCTGATGAAAGCATCCCGCAGTGCAGGGCTATACCACCTTCCAATGCCTTCCCCACATTTAGACCAATTACTGCACAGGAAGGAATGAAAGGTGGAGGTGTCTTGATTTTCATGAAAAACATACACACACCTCAAGACTCTTCAAACAGTAATGACATGCTCCTCCATGTCCAAATTACCACAGAATAACTCTTAAAAGTATCAGGATTTGCTAGGGTCCCATATTTTATTTTTATTTCAAAGGAAACCAGCTTTATGGTCTGACCTGACCAGTGAGGATGTTACACTGGGGGGCAGCATCCTCCCAAATTTGTGAGGACTAGGTCAAGGATGTTTCTACTCCAGTGGGCATACAGGACTATCTAGTCCATGATGTTTGCGCTAACAAAATGTAGGAATCCCCAGGCTTGCATGTTTGTGGACTGTGTATGATTCCAGTTTGTAGTGGGTTAAAGTCACCCATGAACATGATGTTGGGTAGAATGAGGAGTGTCTCCAGTAAATTTAAGTAAGAGCTATGGGTTTCCTGTGTAAAGATATGCTATGGTACGGTACTGGACTATGCCTAAGGCAAACTTCCCATTAAGTGACACACTGGCACAATTACAATCCCCATCAAACCATGGGAACACTGAAACCCTGCTGAGGCATAGCTGGCTCGCCCAGTGCCAGTCCCTGAACTACTTCCCCACATATCTCTTATCTGTACAGAGTTTCGCAGAATGTCCAGACTTTTATCTTATACTTTTGGTCCATTTTCTCATAAATCTTTATTTTTCTGGCAAATCATTGAGGATTGAAGTCAGAAAATGACAGACATTTGAGTTTCAGACTTTATGCCCTTCAGAAAATTTATGCTAATGCAAAACCTGTTATTCTACCAACTTTCTAGGGTTGTAAGAGCAACATTTAAAATGTGTCCCTATTTTTGTGCCTTTGCCTCCCCCTCCATTATTAAGGTCTTTGTACAGATTTGTTGTTCTAAGAGGTTGAGAGCCATGGCTCCCGACCCCCTTGCTCATAGTGGGAAAAATGCGCTCTGATAGACTAATCACAGATGTCTGTAGTATGCCCCCTCCCTACCAGCTGTTCATGGGAAGAACAGCAATAAAAAAGAAAATAAGCTCCAACAGACTGCTCATGGTAGTCTGAAGCTCATCCCCTTTCAGGCAAGCCCACTCCCTACCAGCAACAGCACAAAAAAAGGTGCTTTCTGTACTGACATTTCTGAAATGCCTGTGCAGAAAAAATGCAAGAACAAAATTCAGATTGTGCCCAAGGCACATGCCCCCTTTGCCACACCCTTACTATGCTACTGCCCTGTACAATCATGTTAAAGTTGCATGATATACTCAACAAACAAGCCATCCTGGTGGAATCCCGGCATCAACAGGCTGTACAACAAAAAGAAAATCATGGCAAAAATTAGGAAGTGCAATATGCAGCAAGGTAAAAACTCACTCATCAATTTAAACAAGCAACTCAGGGGGACTAATAAAGTCTACCAAAGCTAAGTATGAGGTTAACTAGCCTCTCAGGCCAAGGACAATCACAAGGCTTTCTTCAGCTATGTCAGCAACTCCCAATATATATACCACAAAGGACGAGATGGACAACACACATGGAACGTTATGGTAAGAACATAAATTCTTTGTGTTGTTGTTGTCAATCTTGCCTTTATTCTCACTGGTGGAACCGCGTCCCAAGCAACTAAATTCTCTGGTGGCTCATGGAAGAATATTCCTCAGAGCCACAGAACCAAATGATGCTCTACAACTAGAGGCCAAATCCACTTTTTTATGAGTAACAAAAGTATGAAATGTTGTCCAAACAGCTGCAGCACAGATGTTATCCAGTAGTAATCTAGCCTGAAAAGCTGCAGACGTGGCTACAGAGCTAGTGGAATGAGCTTTAAACATATTTGGGAGAGCTCTGTTCTTTGAATTATAAATGTGGGATATGCATAATGTTAGCCATCTATAATTTTTGAAACTGGTTCACCTTTTCTTGTATCAGAATACAAGACAAAAAGCTGATCTGATTTTCTTATTTCAGAAGTTCTGTGCAAATAAAAATGTAATGTCTATTAACATCTATGATATGCAACAAATGCTCTCCTTTATTTTGAAAGCTGGGAAAGAAAACTGGGAGATCTAAAGATTGGTTAAGGGTATTTTCTGACAACCTTGGGAAGAAAGGATGGATTAGTGTGTAACAACACACTGTCTTTATGAGGGCTTTGTTGACAAAGCCAGGAACTCAGATACTCTTCTGGCTGAAGTAATAACCACCAAAAAGGGGGTTTTCCAAGAAAGTATTTTAACTCACATGTAGCTGAAGGTGCAAAAGGGGGAAATGATATTAGATGAGATGAAATTGAGATCCCAAGGGATGTTGGATACTTTTATGGTGGTCTTAACATAAGTGCCCTTCAAAAATGCTTTGCAAAGTCTGTGTGACATGACAGGACTATCATTTTCTCCTATATGGAAATTAGAAATTGCAGCTAGCTGAACTTTAACAGTAGTTGCCGCTGCCCCGCCAATGAAAAGCTCTGACGGAAACTGTAAAATAGAGTCAACTGGTGCTGTAAAAGGATTTGTTCTGTTACAGTTGGTCCATAGAACAAATCTCTTCCATTTGCTTTTGTAAAGTTTTCAAGTACATGTTTTATGAGACGACAAAATATGCTGACTGGAGAGAAAAGGGATGGAAACCTAGCAATTAGGGGAAGTGGCGCAGCCAAGTTGTCAATTTGAGTGTGTCCAGATTGGGATGAACCATTACTGACATATGTCAGAAGGTCCGGAGCCGGGCCCAGAATCCAGGGTTCGTCCAGAAGATGATGCTGAAAAGGAAACCAGATATGACTTGGCCAGTAGGGACCAATTAGGATAACTGTTGTCTCCAACAGACTTGCTTTCTGCAAAAATTTTGGAATTAGTGGAACTGAGAGAAAGGCATAAAGAAATCCCAGAGGCAATTGTGAGCAAGTGCATCCCTTGGTGACTTCCTCATGGGTGGGAGGGATCAGGGCAAAACAGTTGCTGAATCTGGCATTGGTGGCTGATGCAAAGTGGTCGCAGTAAGGCTGGCCTCATTTCAGGAAGATCACTTTCTGGTTGAGGGACCACTTCTGTGGCCATAAAATGGCTCTGCTCAGCTTGTCTGTAATGACGTTGGATTTTCTGGGATGTGGGGTGCTACCAGAAAATGCTTGGAGGCTATCACCCAATCTCAGACCCCAAGAGCTTCTCCACAAAGTGGGTACGATGTGGTTCCCTTGTTTGTTTATATACCACACTACGGACATGCTGTCTGACTGGACAGGTATCGGTTCCTAGAGGAAGAAAGTCCTGAAATGTTTTGCAATGCTGAAAGCACTGATCTCAGCTTTAGGATATTTATATGCAGATGAGCCTCATATTCTTGCCAGATGCCTTGAACTGTTTTCCCTAGAAAATACCCCCCCCCCCCAAATCTGGGACACGTCTGTTTTCACCATGGCCTAAAAATGAGGAGGAATGAACGGGCGGCCCGAAGACACTAAAGTTGAATGAATCCACTACTGAAGATCTTTTTTACAGGCACTGGTTATAATCTTGTGGGATATGGGAAGTTCCACGAATGAACATCGTGTGAAAAGCAACCACTGGAGAATCCTCATGTGGAGGTGAGCTAGAAGAATCAGTACTAGAGACCCAGCCATTTTCCCTAGGACATGAAGAACTAGCTTTGCAGAGACTTTTGACTTCTTGATTAGTATTCTCACAATGACAGAGATCGTCCACTATGTCCTGTGAAAGTCTTGCTATTTATATAGTTATGCATCTCTGCTCCTATGAAAACTAAGCTTTGACATGGCTCTAGCACAGATTTTTCATAATTCATGGTAACACCTAGGGAGGAAATCAAAAGTCATGGAAAGACAGATGCTCGTAAACCTCTTGCATGGCAGAAAGAAACATAAATCCACAAAACGAAGCCAGCAAGTAAGGAAGGTGCAAACAGTCATTTATTCAGCCCAATGGAAAAAATCCCATGGGTAGCAAAAGCAGATATATGAAAAATCCAAACCGGTTTCGGCTCAACAGAGCCTTCTTCAGTGAATACAGACAATAAAAGCAGTATAGACAAAAGCAACCCAGTATATATGTATATATATATATAATATATATATATATATATACACCTAGTAATTAACATCAGAACCAATCACAGTAATAAAACAATTAATTATAACTGATCATTTGATTATAATTGATCATTAAGGCCAGGTGGAAACAGGGCTCCCAGTTTTACTATCCATTTCTTTTCTTTAAAGTTAAGCAACTCATGCCAACTATCTTTGTCTCTGCAAATACCCTTAATGTGGTCAATAATCACAAATTGAAAAGAAGCTGTTTTGTGTTTCAAACTGTGTTTAAATAGGGCATTGTTGGGACGTTTATTTTTAATATCAGTGAGATGTTCACAAATTCTCAAGCGAAAAGCTCGAGAAGTCTGCCCCACATAAAATGCGGAACAAGTGCAGGTCACCAAATAGATGACCCACTTGGTACTGCAATTAGCCCAAATTTTTATTTCAAAAATCTCAGAAGTATATTTGCTGGTAAATTCACGGGTGTGTGAAACCCACGTGCAATATACACAGTGACCACATGAAATGCACACTAGATGGAAACCTGGCAATTAGGGGAAGTGGCGCAGCCAAGTTGTCAATTTGAGTGTGTCCAGATTGGGATGAACCATTACTGACATATGTCAGAAGGTCCGGAGCCGGGCCCAGAATCCAGGGTTCGTCCAGAAGATGATGCTGAAAAGGAAACCAGATATGACTTGGCCAGTAGGGACCAATTAGGATAACTGTGGTCTCCAACAGACTTGCTTTCTGCAAAAATTTTGGAATTAGTGGAACTGAGAGAAAGGCATAAAGAAATCCCAGAGGCAATTGTGAGCAAGTGCATCCCTTGGTGACTTCCTCATGGGTGGGAGGGATCAGGGCAAAACAGTTGCTGAATCTGGCATTGGTGGCTGATGCAAAGAGGTCGCAGTAAGGCTGGCCTCATTTCAGGAAGATCACTTTCTGGTTGAGGGACCACTTCTGTGGCCATAAAATGGCTCTGCTCAGCTTGTCCGTAATGACGTTGGATTTTCTGGGATGTGCGGTGCTACCAGAAAATGCTTGGAGGCTATCACCCAATCTCTGACCCCAAGAGCTTCTCCACAAAGTGGGTACGATCTGGTTCCCTTGTTTGTTTATATACCACACTACGGACATGCTGTCTGACTGGACTGGTATCGTTCCTAGAGGAAGAAAGTCCTGAAATGTTTTGCAATGCTGAAAGCACTGATCTCAGCTTTAGGATATTTATATGCAGATGAGCCTCATATTCTTGCCAGATGCCTTGAACTGTTTTCCCTAGAAAATACCCCCCCCCCAAATCTGGGACACGTCTGTTTTCAGCATGGCCTAAAAATGAGGAGGAATGAACGGGCGGCCCGAAGACACTAAAGTTGAATGAATCCACTACTGAAGATCTTTTTTACAGGCGCTGGTTATAATCTTGTGGGATATGGGAAGTTCCACGAATGAACATCGTGTGGAAAGCAACCACTGGAGAATCCTCATGTGGAGGTGAGCTAGAAGAATCAGTACTAGAGACCCAGCCATTTTCCCTAGGACATGAAGAACTAGCTTTGCAGAGACTTTTGACTTCTTGATTAGTATTCTCACATAATGACAGAGATCGTCCACTATATCCTGTGAAAGTCTTGCTATTTATATAGTTGTGTATCTCTGCTCCTATGAAAACTAAGCTTTGACATGGCTCTAGCACAGATTTTTCATAATTCATGGTAACACCTTTTTCATAATTCATGGTAACACCTAGGGAGGAACAGAGTTGAAGGACATAGTTCCTTGCTTGAAGCAATTGATGCCTGGTTGGGGCGGTTATGAGCCAGTTGTCCAGGTATGGAAAAACACGGAATCCTTTGAGACTCAGGTAAGCTGCTACTAATGCCATACACTTGGTAAACACTCTGGGTGCTGCAGTGAGACCAAAGGGCAGAGCTCAAAATTGGAAATGACTGATTCCTAGCCAGAAGTGCAAAAAAATCCTGGACTGCCTGTCCATTTGAATGTGGTAGTACGCATCCTGAAGGTCTATAGAGCATCCAAATGTCTTTTTCCAGGAATGGAAGTATTGACTGCAATGTCACAATCCAGAACTTGGTCTTTTTTACAGATTTGTTTAGATGGCCAAGATCCAAAATGGGCCACCAGTTCCCAGTCTTCTTTGGAACTAATGAATCTTGAGTAAGCTCCGGATCCTCTCTGGTCTGCGGGGACTTCTTGGATGACTCTTTTTCTTAGCAACTCTTGAACTTCTAGTGTTGCTTGTTCCTTTTGACTGGGTGGATCATCTGGAACTAATTAGTTTGCATGGATAGGAAAGGAAAAGGGAATGTTATATCCTCTGGATATTATGTCCTGCACCCATTTGTTGTTTATCTTTAGCCAGGTTTCTTGGTGCAAATACAACCAACGCCTGAGTGCCTGCACAGGAGAGCAATCAGGCACTCCTTCAGGAGTGCTGAAAGGGTCTCCCAAAGAAAGATTCTCTGGAGCCCTGGTTCTGCGGGCCTCCTTTGCCATGAGGGCATCTTCCATTATTGTTTCCCCTCTGCCTCTAGGGGAACTTTCACATTGTGTGTCCTGATAAGATCTTTTGAGATTTTCTGAAACACATTTTTCCACTACCTTTTTGACCACTGGGAAAGAGTCTGGTAGGAGTGGAAAAAACATACTTCAATGGTAGACACGTTTCTTGCCTTCTTGTTCACACCTGGTGAGTTTCCTTCACTTCTGGATCAAAAACAGAAGAGCCGTCAAAAGAGGCGTTAACAAAGGAAGACTTGAAGGGCTCCCGAAATCGCAAGGGCACATCCAGGCCTGCCTCCTAAGAGATACCCGAGCCTGTTGCCATACTCGTTCCATCTGCTGCATAAGATACGAGTCTCATGGATGAGTTGACAACTGAATTCAAGTTGGTGAGCTGAGCACTGATTTTATCTGCAACCGCATCATCTATGGCCCCTTGGAGAAAAGGCTCTCTGCAATTTAATGAAGTGGGTGAGATAATTCAGAGACCACAAAGCAAAGGTTGCTGATAAGAAGACGTGCTTCCCATACCTACCCACATTCCTAGAGCCTTACTAAAAGGATGTATAGAGGAACTGTTTTCAGAAAGTCCCTTCTTAGAGGCCACCACCATGACCATGGCATCAACCGCCACTCCATTTGTTAAAAAGCTTTTTTCTTTTGGAGCAGTAATGTACTTATCTGGCCAATAAGGAGTAAGGTCTATGGTGTATGGGGTACCCAAAGCCTTTGAGAAATTAATTCAACAAGCTCGATGAAAGGCAGGTCACCCAAGAAGGTGAAGGTCAAGATGCAAAGGCCTTCATGAAAACAAACTCCTTGGCCGAAGGGGTGGAGTACTACCAATCACCTCTCAGTTTTAAGATTTCTAGGATATCTCCAAAGGAGACATCTTCAGGAGTTAATCATGGGGACCCTTCTGCTTCACTGAGGTCAGGGTCAGAAG